>NC_091121.1:91770286-92070286 GCF_040183065.1 Periplaneta americana
ATGGATAACTTTTTCAAGTGAAATATTTAACTACAAATATTTAACCTATATTTTTGCGGTATGGCAACATTGCTTTTATTAAACTGATCAGATGAAATTAGATCAAATAGTGAAGTTGCTTTATTATAACTAGGGAGTGGATTCCTATGTAATTTAATTTTTTTTTTTTTTGCACATGATAAAATGCAATTAAGGAAGATAAAAATTCCGAATGTGAAGTTCCAAGTGTAAAAATATAATATTGTTTAATACAAAACACATTTTTTTTACAAAATATATATAAAGGCATAAAACATTCTGAATGTGAAGTTTCACATAAATAATTTCAAATGTGAAGTTTCAACTGTAAAACCAAAATTTTATTTCACATAAAAACACGCATTCCCACAAAAAAATGTAAATATTTATTTTTAGGAAATCTATTATAAACATATAAATCTTGGTATTGTTTTTACTTGCACTGATTTTTAGAACTTTTGAATATTTAAAAATTAAATCAATTAGAAATAGGTTACCATTTTAAAAGTGTTTCCACTACTGCGAGATCCATTTTTGTTGCTGTTTGTCCAATATCTTTGGCTCTGTGTCTGTATAGCTCACGCAAGGAACGGTTATCGAAAAACAGTGGTGGCATTAGTCTGTTTTGATGTATGTAGGCACATCGAGGGAGCGAGAGATGCGGGCCGATGGAAGTACTGCCTCTTTCAAGAAATGAACAGATGGGGACATTGCCTGTGGAAATGAAGAGCGTAGCAAGAGAAAAATTCGAAGCGAATTAAACATGCAACATTATATTTATGAATAAAATAATGATACTCTGCGAGGGGAATGCTCCATCACTCCATAATAAAATAAACGTACTTGGAATAGGACTCGTATTCACATGCAGTGGAACTGAAATTAAAACCGTAATGTAACTATCACAATGCAAGACTGATTCTATCGATGTCGTTTCTCTTCCGACTGTACCCTTGAATATCATTCAAGTTATCTTGTGACCTTTCCTGTCGCCTGCTCTTCCTTATCAAATTGCTTCGTTCGCATTCCTATCATCGGTAATCCCTGCTTGCGAGACCTATAAAAGTAATGCAAGTTCTGAGAACTGCAGGACAGCATATTATCAATGTTATTGTCGTTGTTGTTTAGTCAACTGTCCGAAGAAAGGTTTGAACCTCAGAAGTAATACCGATAAGGCATCACTCATAAGGCAACTAGGCCAGGAGATAATGGGGGTAGGGTGGCCAGTTCCTTTCCCCATCCAATGCGTACATTGCCGATTAGCTACATATTTCACTGATCACACTTCAGATGCATATAAATAATTATTCTTCCTCTGACATATCGTCATGTGAGATGTACTGCCTGATAATAGATATCAATGTTATTAGAGAGTAAATTAATATAAACGAGAGGTCTTGCAACATATAATTTCTAGGAATGCTTATTGTTGCTGAATCTGGCTTCGTTTCACTTTGTTCGAAATACACAAGTGATAAGAGCGTAAGTATTAACAAAACACCCACCTTTCCCCCAATCCAATCAGAGTAAGGCAATATCCCAGCAAATAACTCAATAACTACAATAATTAATGGCCTTACTAATCTTAGACAGTATAGTGGCAATAGCTAAAGAAGCACTTCTCCGACATTGTCAATAGCTAGTGACATTTATGATATTATATGTGTATATTAGCCTCTTAAAATGCCGAAAATCAAATCGAGTTTAAGATCTCATCTTTAACAATATGTAGATGAATTTAAAAACATCTTTAATACAGACAGAAAAGTGTTATTTTATCAATTGTGTGGTAAATCAGTAAATGCAGATCAGCACTCTCAGTTAACTCAGCATTTGTCTGCAAACAACAACATTGTTGTTACTTCATGTGTGCATTTACAAGTGCTAATAGTTTCTTCCAATGAAGGACTCTTAAAGTGTTCCCAATATTACTTAGATTTATGCAGAGCATTTGTTGCAGCCAATATCCCACTCCATAAATGAAATAATGTAGAATTAAAAAATTTCCTAACTAGGCACATCAACAACGAATCTCTTGAGGAATCGACATTAAAGGAACATTATCCCCCAAATTTTATAAGAAAACTTTGCAGAAAATTCGGTTAATGTGTGAAAGTGAAAAACTGTGAGAAACCATTGACGGAACAACTGATTCAAGTGGTAGAAAAGTAGGAAACATTGTTGGTGTGTTGAAGAATGACAAAACTGCTTGTGAACATTCGTTTTTACTAGCGTGTAAAGAAATGTCTGCAGCATACCATGTCATAGTAGTTAGGTTATTTAACGAAGCTATGCATTTATTATGGCAAATGGGGTGAAATATGGCAATGTGTTATTCCTACTTACAGATGGTGCAGCAAATATTAAAAAAAGCTGCTGAAGAGCTTTCAGTTAGCCATCCAAAAATGATAATGGAACTGTGTGGTTCACGCTCTACACAGGTTATGAAAACTATCCAAGTTCTGTATACCGAAGTGGATAAGTTAGTATCAAATTGAAAAGGTATTCATTACATCACCCTCAAGAATTAATGTGTTCAAACAGAAATATCGTCAGTGGTCATACGCTGAGGTATATGGCTAAATGTCATTGTATACTATGCAAACAATTTTGAAATTTTTGCGTCTGTTGTGATTGAGCTGAACAAAAAATGACACTTCAAGATTTACTGAAAAATTGTTGTTTAAAAAACCCGAAACAGTTAGGGAGATGCGTGGTGTGAAAATTAAATTAGACTCGCTACCAGGTTCAGAAGTATAAATACTATGGGACAAATTTCAGAATGGCTTCGGGAGAAACAGTAGATACAAGAAACATGTACAAAGTTGCTCAATTATTGGAGGGTGTGCTTGTACGTGAAATTGACAGTGTATGTATTTGTGACATTCCTGTCTTTAAAAATGCACATATGACGTCCTGTGATGTGGAAAGATTGTTTTCACAGTGTATGTTATTCAGAGATAATCGGCATGCATTTGTGTCAGAGAATTTGGAGATGAACTTTGTTATTCACTGCAATTCTCTGACAACTACTAGCAACTGATATTGAAGTGTGACTGGTGTTTAGTATCATCTTTTCAAACTAAATAGGCTATTTTTGCCACATTTAAACAAGATATTTTTTTATTGTAGCAAATATTTTCGTGCTATTTAGGATATAAAAATAAATAGCTTTTAGCACATAAAATCCAGCTTCCTAATTGTAATTATAGTATGCAGAGTTTAACTTAAAATTATTTTGTTAGCTCTCGCTTAATGATAAACACTTTACTAACGGTTAGTTTAAGTGTGGAAATGCAAATGATATAAGATGGGAGTCTTTCACATATGAAGGTACTAAACTATACAAATTATGAGACAGTCTGTTAACATTGTGAGATATATATATATATATCCCACCATGAATCCCTATCCTGAGCAAGATTAATCCAGTCCCTACCATCATACCCCACCTCCCTGAAATCCATTTCAAGATTATTCTCCCATCTACGTCTCGGCTTCCCCAAAGGTCTTTTTCCCTCAGATCTTTCAACTAACACTCTATATGCATTTCTGGATTCGCCCATACATGCTACATGCCCTACCCATCTCAAACATCTGCATTTAATGTTCCTAATTGTATCAGGTGAAGAATACAATGTGTGCAGTTCTGCATTCTCCTGTAACTTCATCCCTCTTAGCACCAAATATTTTCCTGAGCATCTTATTCTCGGACACTCTTAACCTCTGCTCCTCTCTCAAAGTGAGAGTCCAAGTTTCACAGCCATACAAAACAACCGGAAATATGATTGTTTTATAAATTCTTTCAGTTTTTTTTTTTTGAAAGCAGACTGGATGACAAAAGCTTCATAATTGAGTAATAGCAGTTATTCCCCATATTTAATCAGAGTTTAATTTCCTCTCGAGTGTCATTTGTTGCTTCAAGGTATTTGAATTTTTCCAACTTTTTAAAGGATTATTTCCAATTCTTATATTTCTATTTCGTACTATGTTCTGGTCACGAGACATAATCATATACTTTGTGTTTTATTCAGGATTTATTTCCAAACCATCTCATTACTTGCTTCAAGCAAAATTCCCGTGTTTTCCCCTAACAGTTTCTGGATTTTCTCCTAACATATTCATAACATCTGCATAAACAAGCAGCTTACATAACATGTTCAATTCTAAACCCTCTCTGTTGTCCTGGACTTTCCTAATGGCATAGTCTAGAGCAAAGTAAAGGTGATAGTGCATATCCCTGCTTTAACCCGGAATGAATTGGAAAAGCATCAAACAGAAACTGGTCTATAGGGACTCTGCTGTGTGTTTCACCGAGACACATTTTAATTAATCGAACTATGTAGTTTCTTGGGAATATCAAATTCAATAAGAATATTTTATAAAACTTCTCTCTTAACCGAGTCATATACCTTTTTGAAATCTACGAATAACTGATGTGCTGTACTCTTATACTCCCATTTTTTCTCAATATCTGTTGACTACAAAACATCTGATCAATAGTCTACCTATATCTGCCAAATACAAAAAATCTGATCAATAGTCTATCTGATACACCTAAAACCACTTTGATGACCCCTAATAATTTCATCTCCATATGGAGTTAATCTTCTCAAAAGAATATTGAACAAAATTTTGTACGACGTCAATAAAAATGATATTCCTTGAAAGTTACTATAGTTACTTTCTTCCTTCTTCTTAAAGATAGGTACAATTATGGACACCTTCCGTTGTTCTGGTACAATTTTCTTTCCCCAAATAGAAAGTACAAGCTTATAAATTTCACTAGATAATGCGTTTCCACCCTCTTGTATTAATTATACTGGAATTTAATCAATACATGGAGACTTGTACTTTTTCAGGTTTTCTATTGAAATTTCGACTTCGGGTATAAATGTCTCAGCAGTTTGTATTTTAATATAGTCCTGATCATTCTATTTGGCCTATGTACATTTAGTAGCTGCCTAAAATATTTTTTTATCTGTTCAGGATGTAATGAGAGTCTGCAAGCAAGTTATCATTCTCATCCTTGCACTTCTTAAATTCCTTTATGTCATTATATAAATCTTTAATGTTTTTATGCTTACTATTTTGTTTCTATCTCATTCAGTTTTTCCTTCAAGAATCTCTCTTTTTGTTCCTAAGTATACGACTTGCTTCCCTTCTTTCGCTGAAATAATTATCTCTATTCATCTGGACTGGATCCTATAAGACTTTCAATTTTGCCTGTTTCCTTGTTTCTACTGCCATGGAACAATCTTCCTCAAACCACTGTTCCTTTTTCTTAGTTTCATAATAACCTTGCTCTGCTCAGCTGTAACTTTCTATTATCTTTGATATTTTCCCACATGCTATATAACTCTTCAATTCCAGTCGAAATTTTCTGAAGTGGCAAACCTATTTGAAATTTCGACCTGATACTGTTGCTTAGTTTTCTCGTCTTTTAATTCCGGAATATTGATTCTCCTAATATTAACTTGTTCCTTTACTCGCTTGGCTACTGATTGCATATATAAACCTCGTCATTAAAATAACCTATTTCTAAGCATAACAGCTACTCAATGTTAGTGAAGTAATTTCTGAAGTAGGCTTAATATTAATTCTACTTAGCTTCATGATGAAACTTTACAAATCAATGTAACAAATTATATATATTTTTACATTGGAAGTTCAATGTCATATTGAAAGACTCAAATTTAACACACACAAATTAAAACAAAAGTGTAGAAATGTTTATGTTTCCAAGTGAAAAATAAATAACTTCGTGAATTGCCTCAGGCTCAAAGTGTCCAAAGTTCAATACTATATCTTCATAGATATACGTCATTAGTTATCTCGTGAAACCAAATGGTAAGAACCTTATGGTGGAGCTAAGTGAGCTCGCTTGCTACAAGTAGAAGCGTAGCAAGGGAGGGAAGCTTCTCAATCCACATTCTTCTTCCCCTGACATGCAGGCAAGTTTCACGAGATACCGAATGGCCTATATCTTTTCTGTAGAATGGACAGCACCTGCGGTTACAAATTTAATGCAAATGTAAAAACGTCAATATCAGTGGACGAGTGAACTAAGTTATGTTGTTTAATGCTCACTACAAAAAGTATCAAATTACTGACAACCTTTCCTTTAGACTGATACTCAATGATCTAAACAGCATTGAAGAAATTCTTGTTAATCTATAAATCAAATGAACAAAGTTACATACTGCACATAGTAAGGAACAAACAATTTCCATTCTTTTCTCTTTTTAACTCTGTGGTAATATAGCCACAGAAACAGTTCAGTCAAGAATTACTACTGCCTAGTTCATTACACACAAAAGGATGGTAACGTTTTTCTAAAAATTGAAAACAGAAGCTGTCATAGATCAGAGATTTCTCCTGTACACTGTGTTACTGTGTTTCAATTCAATGTGTAAATGCTTTGACGAAGTTTTTCTTCAGAACTAGAATTATAAAGGTCCTGCAAAGAAAATACATAATATACCATTTCATATGATTTTCATAATTGATGCTTTTATTTAGCTATCAACAATATTTTCCCACTAGTCGGATCCCCTAAACTTTGTCCATTTTTTAAAAAGAAGAAATTTGTAGCAAAGAAGTTAGTAACTTTTCAGAAAAGTGAAGAAATTAACTAATGAACTAAAACATCACAGCTAGCACCTGAAAAATGTAATTAATAACAGTATACAGAACTGTTTCATATTCCTAATGCCCCCCTTCAAAAAATGACTCTATAAAAAACACACTAAATTTGTATCTACTGACCCCAAACCTTTTAAATACCAGACCCCACTGTTTCAAATCATAGTAAAAAAAATAACCGTCTTCTCTATTGTATGTACTATGTGGTTATTAGCAAACAGTTCATGAACAAAAGATTACAGTGAAGTAATTGGCTAATCACTATGATATTCTGAACTCAGATATTAAAAAATGGACAAAGCTTTGTACACACTTACACAAAGAAAGATCATGACTGGCAATATTTTTCACATGATACAAAGGTGACGATAGTAACAATTTCTACACTTGCGGCATTCAGGAATACCCATGGTCATCATCCAAAATAATTCTCAGAAGCCTGGCCTCAAGGTACTAATGTCAAGCCAACGAATGGCAGTTTTACATGAAAAATTCCAAATCTATTAATTAACAATTTGTGGTTTTTAAATGCTAATACCGTTGCTGAAAATTTAATTTTAGCAATCTTTCTCTTCTTCGGTTGTCACTAAAATCATTCTGCACCTGATAGATCATTGCCCAAACCCACCAAAATCAAAACAAAACACAATCATGCACTCGATACCACTCGCACACACACCACTCCTTCATTGTAATGTCCGCTACCAATTGATTGAGGTCCATTTCAAAGTTAACAGTATGACAACTTCTCAGAAAGTTCGATTCTTTTTCAAAGAAAAGATGGTGTCCAGTGAGTTCAGCACTATTGCCAGCTTCCTCCCTTCAAGTACCTACTCTCTTAAAATCATTAGACGAATTAATTTTCATTGCAGTCTTAATTCTTTTCAGAGTCCAAAAATGTTTTTGCATTTTTGTTTTATTTTTTTCACTAATAATGTTATTTTCTTTTTCGACGGTCCAAACCCCGAAAGAAAACGAGAACATTAAATAAATGTAGTTGTGAAGTTCACTGTGGAAAAAATCTGAGATAAAAAAGAAGTTTTCAAACAAGATATCACTACACACTTGTCAACTGTTTCTTCATGAAGTAGTGTCAATATGCAGAGTAACTGTTTTATGTTCCATTAAAAAAAAAAAAAACAAAGGTTCTTTGAATTCCGTTTTCGATGCAGCGGATTTAAACTGTCACAATTGTTTGCTTCTTACCAAACAATAACTAGTTAAAACGAAAGAGTGCACTATGGTTTGTTTCACACACAACACAACAGTTCTTCATGACATGCCGATCCTGTCGAGTACGCACAGCTGTTCCGTTCGGCAAAATGAAAGGAAAAACAATCCACTACCATCACAACTCCTATCTAACAACACTTGCGTTGCAATGAGTCTGTATTGTTCTCTCCTTGGTTGGTTCCGTTCCCTCAATTACAGACCGGACCGTGGCCGACGACCAGACCAGTGGGAGCTTAACCATACAAACACAAAGTTAATTAAATTGGGTGAATTTCGTTTTCTTTTAGAAATCCCTTGGATGCTATATAGTATTATAAGTAGTAGTCATTTCATAGACCGCAACCAGAGGCTTCGTTTGTCCTGTGGCTCCCTCCAAACACTGTGCCTCTCCATTAATCAGATCATTTCAATCAGTAAAAGTCAATCATGTTTTTATACAATTCACAAATATACAACATGAGGGTTAAGACAAATATCTTGCGTACACTGGCAGGTTTCCCGCAACCACATCTCGAGGAGAAGCCTCGTAATAATTTGTCCATGAGAATAACGGCAGATCAGACATGGATAGCAAATGCTTTATCCACCCAATATAAATTGTATTAATAAGCACAGACAGAGAGCAATATGGTGACAAACTTCACCACACACGAATACACAATATTTATTGTGTACAATCTTCTTAGCATTCTTTCCCTTATATATAAAAAGGAAGAAAGGGAAATATATTACAAGATTAAAATAGTCTTGGGTATTTTACAAACATAACAATATATCATAATAAATTAACTGGAGGTATGCTGGCATTATATGGAAGTTGAAAAATAAATAATCACTTTCATTTATATGTAGTATTACTTTATCCATGTAGCAATATTCAAAGAAATAATTATTTTACGTTATTTGATACTTATAATAATCAACTGTGTCCAAATGTACGTTTTTAAGAACATTTTATATATATATATATATATATATATATATTTATTTAAATATCTCTTGAAACTAATAACATAATAAATATGGTTAAGAAACATGCTCATATTCATCAGATTCTTTCTCTTAAATTAAATTTTGCAACACCCACAAGCAAAAACTCGCAAAGATAACTCAAAATATATCAGTTAGGAATATGCAACACTACATTTGTTTCTTGTCAAACTGCAATATTGATTACAAATGATATGATACCATATCTTGTCAAATATGAAGGCTGTAAAAGTGGCTTTATTTTTCCAGCGAAGTTTTCCGGAATGTGACACATACCAATGTCAAAGCTATATCGATATGCAAACACAGAGACTAAACCATGGTAGTACTGTATGTTATGCTATGTCCCTCATTTCATAAAGATCTTGTAAATATTTAGATATGAGATATTGTTTTATCTTACTTTCAAATATTTGAAGAAAATACCATAAACCAATATAATTGCAAGGATCTTAAATTTAAAAATTCCAATTCTAAATCATGTAATATTCTATAACAATGGAAAAAACCTGCGGCTATATTCTCATGTATTTCAAATCATCACGAGCATTATTACGCTTTGAACTGAATGGATGTCCGCAATTTAAAAAAGAGAGGAGAACGAGTTCTTAATTCAATTATTACACTCATTACTTTCTATTTATTGCCTGCACCTTGTAAAAAAAACTCGTCAAAAAAGTTACGTGCTATTTACGCATATTGCTTGTCACTTGAAATTGTAAGGTTAATTCTGATATACACATGATAATGTCACATCTTAACTTTTGATGGGATCAACTGCCAAGGTACACAAGAAAAAAGAATCACTCTCAGAAACTTGCTCATTTCATTTTCAGCAAATTGCATCGAAAAGTAAATGTGAATCAGTTTTGGGCAAAGCAACTCCCTATAGCAATAACAGTAGATGTTACAACAAGTTTGTGAAACAGTTGTTCATGTATGTAAATCAATTAATCTTCATAAAAATCTTATCCACGAGAGCTCAAGTTGGTTCTTGAAAGTGTCTTACAGTATACTGCTTTGCTTCTAATGAAATCAGACTTGTATTGGTGCTGTAACAAAAAGAACAGAAGCATAGACCTCATATACAAAGCACAGCACGAAATTGTCACACAAATTGTATCTGTTCGATCGCTGCATGAGCAAGTTACTGAAAGGAAATATGTGTACACACAACACTGTCACAATTCTTTATAAAGTGTGCAGATATAAAAAAAAAATCTTGGGAGGAGTAAAGAGTGGGAGTACTCTGCATCTACCACACATCTGTTGAGCCGAATAACTTTAATATAAGACAACATTCAAATGCTGTGTGTAGCCAGAATAATTGAGAAGAATGTGTAAAAAAGTATTCATTAAACTGCATTGTGGTATTTTTCATTATTAATTGCTACAACAGTTCAAAATGCACATAGATACAAATGACAAATTTTGGGCTGTTTATATATATTATATATATTCTCCAGTACCAGACATTTGCGTCAACTTAGGGAACAGTAAAACATCAGGAGAGGGAATGCGTTAGTAAACAGAGAGACTAAATTGCATTTTGACATCTACAACACCCAACATTTTAATGTCTGCGATACTGAGTAGGTCACAGCTCTCCCAACCTTTTATGATATTGGACATGAATATTTAATGCACTTATGAAAGTAATTAATCATTAAAATTATTTTACATTACATAATTTTAAATTCATTTATCAGAAGGAATTCAAGTATATAAATAATATGATTCTTATGCTGTACAAATCATAACTGAACAGTTTTTACATAATATTTATGTACAATATAATGGATAAATTCATGGTTTTCTGCCTATTAATGAATTACATACTGTATAGCAAAATATTTATAAGAATTTCTACAAGAGTGAAATATGAATAAAATGAAATACTAAAATGAGACACACAGAATGACTAGTTGACGTTGTAGATGCAAAAGCAATCTTTGGGTACAAATTTCAGTTCATCTTTCATTGAACAATAAAAAAAATATATAATATATAGCATTGCAATCTTTTCCCAACTTGACTCAACAATCCATTTTAAAAAGGTAATTTTCCTAATAAATAAAGGTTCTTTGGTGCCATAAAGAAGATGCATAAACTGATTTGCAGCTGAAGTTCTACCAATTAGCAGTGAGCAATTTGTTAAAAATAAATATAATGTGCCTGCACAAGTACTGCAACTCAGGAAGCAAAATGAAAATGGTTCGTGCCACGTGAGGGAGGGACATCACATACATTCAAGAAGCGTGAGAATCAATGTGGGATGGCTCCAAAGGAAAACCACATGTCTGTAAAAAAGAACTTGAAAAACAAATATCACAAATATTGTTATGCAAGTTCCATCCATCACGTCGAGCTCTGCATTTTGGTGTCAAAATTCCAAACAACACCATTTTCAAGTTCATCTTTACACAAATGTGGCATTGGAAACAATCATTAGTTAGATGTGTAAATATGCAAATGCTTTGAATACCTTTCCTCTACACACAAAGTCCATACACATTTTTCTTCTAGAAGAACAAAATAAAAAAGAAGAAAATTCACCCTCTAGTACAGAATTCTTTAAATCAAAATTGTTACATAATGTGTATATAATTGAAGTAAGCTAAAGGGGATGATTTGCTTGTTAATTTCTCCCCCCTCTTCCTCCTCGTCCTCTTCCACCCCCATCTCGTTCCTGAAACAGAAGAAAATGTTAAATTAGTATCGAATTACACAATAAAGTAACTAAAATAGTGATACGTGCAACCCTTGTGTTAATTTGTACAAATCATTTAGCATCAATTAACCTTTTAACTGCTGATTTTTTTACAAATTATTTTGTAAATTGAATATATACACGAAACTCGAATATATTCTTAACATATCAAACTAAATGAGTTAAAACCACGTTCAGATTTCATTGTATGCTTTGAAAGCCTTGTTTCTATTGCGTCACCCCGTGATGTTAAAGTGACAGTCAACGCAAGGACACATAATGAATTTGTTTGCCATTACTTATACAGTATAAGCAGCAAAAAGATTAAACACAAAATTCTACCAAATTAGATGAAATTTTGTAACGCTTTTCAAACAAACTATTTCTGTACTCATTTTCTAACAATGTCAACATTAATGTCAGTATTTACAGACAAATGACCTTTGTTCTTGTGGTCTGAAAGTGTATACAGTATTAAATGTAGATGTGTTGATTGGACAAAGTATGGATTTCATTAAAAAAAAAACATGTTTATAATTGCTTTTTCATTATTTATTTGAAGTGATGATACTGTCCATTAATGTCTAACATTTTGTTCCTTTTATTACCTTATGTAAGTCAAGATATTCTTAAATTTAAAATTGTTGCTTGGCATTTTCTTGCCCAAAATTTTTGCATTATGTTGATTTTTGTGAACGTTAGCACTAGTAGTGTAGGTTAACTTAAGACTACAGCTTATATTTAAGCAAATTTCCGTAAAATTAATGAATCTAAGACCTAAAAATCTATTACCTGAAATTTTAATTAAAGGTTAAGTACTAACAAGAATAAAATTTATACTTGACAATTCAGATGTGGTCTTGAACCATGATACTTAAAATTATAAACTAAAACTAGAGAACTGTTTAAAGAAGTCAATAAGGAACAATACTTTGGCAAGTCTACCTTAAGCAAATTGAGTTACATGAGTACGCTTGCTTACATGCACACACACTTTCTCTCTCTCTCTCTCTCTCTCTCTCTGTTAGGGAAATGCAAAATATTTGTTTTTAACAATAGAGGAAACAACAGAAGAAACTCCTTATGTATATTTTGCATCTCACATCATATGTTTACTTGCTACTGCTAAACTTTGATGTTTTTAACTTCAATAATATGTTGACCTTTCAGGTAACGAACTGGTAACAATTGATTTGTAGAAGGTCTTCTGAAAGCAAATATAAAAGTAAAAAAGTAAATCCATGGCGCTACAGCCCTGAAGGGTCAAGTCCGACCAGCCGGCTGCTGGTCTCACATTCACATGCCGAAGCAGAGGTGGACAAAAATGTTATGTTTTATTTAACGACGCTCGAAACTGCAGAGGTTATATCAGCGTCGCCAGATGTGCCGGAATTTTGTCCCGCAGGAGTTCTTTTACATGCCAGTAAATCTACTGACATGAGCCTGTCGCATTTAAGCACACTTAAATGCCATCGACCTGGCCTGGGATCGAACCCGCAACCTTGGGCATAGAAGGCCAGCGCTATACCAACTCGCCAACCAGGTCGACAAGGTGGACGATCATCCAACCAGAATGGAGGTATCATGTGGTTAGCATGATGATCCCCCCAGCCATTATAGCTGGTTTGCTGAACCGGATTTTCGCTACCTATTGTAACTCCCCAAGTGCATCACGATGCTGGGTGGGCACCGGTCCCATACACTGGCCGAAATTTCATGAGAAAATTTCTTCCCCCATGAGAAGAAAGCAAATATAATAATAATAATAAATATCCACAATTTGGGACATCTGGCCGACATCTATGTCTGACCACTAGGATCCAGAATACAATCCAGAGGTTAAATTAAAAATAAAATACAATATGATTTGTGGAGAGAATACAGAACAATGATAAATTTAAAAATGAAGTACGAATTGATTTCGGAAAAACATGAGATGAAAGTACAATGAAGAGTAATGGAATGAAGTAAAAAAAAAATATTACGTAGTGTTATACAAGTGATTGTGTAAAATGAATAATGAATCTCTCCATACCATTAGACAAATTTTGTTAATGTCCTTGTTAGAAAATTTAAGAGAAAGGGGAATGGTTTTGGTTAACTTAAATGAAGTTCTCCTAGTGCCAAAAAGAAGTCCTTTCACTTCCCATGTATTAGTATTCATTTTGTGTCTCACTGAAGTGAGGAATACATGAATTGTAAATAGACTTCTTTTCATCGTTAACTTTATTGGCTTGTTGATTCCGGTGGTCGATGGTTATAATGCTACAGGAGAGCGGTAATTTTTGGGTCTAAGGTTGTACAGATACGAAAATAAAATTTGGAGCTTCCTTATTGTAGAAGTTTTGCTTACAACACACTGCACGTGTGCAGTAAACAAGAGCCACTGTATATATGCTACTTGTGGACAATTATGTAAAATTGTTGCCTACATACAGGTGGAGTCCCAAGACTCGCTCCAAATTTTAATTCCGTATCTATACATAACACTATTTTCAAAACTAAAGTAAGTTTATAATCATACCTTAAAACATTCCAAAAATGTATGTTGTGCAAAGAACTTTTTGGACAGTAACTGTCTACAAAATATTTGAAACAAAAATATCTCACACTAGACAAATAATAAAATAACACTTTCACTAACATTTACATAATGTTTTACAAACTTACATAGCTGCTTCGAGGTATTAATTTATTTCTTGACATAGATGTTTTATTTTATCACTGTCTCTGTCACAGTTTGCAGTGAAGGAGAAGAGAGATGACAAAAGATTGCAATGCGCTTTAATATTCAGATATCAACAACTTGAAATTTAATGGTCACTGACCAACAGAGGTATAATGAAACATCTGTAATAACTATTTCTGTTTAAATATTTCTGAAATTGAAAAGCATTTGAATAAAAATCAAAATAAGTATCACGTTGAGATTCTTATGCAATGTGCAAATGTGAATATGATTAATCAAATACTGAAATAATGAATCATTAAATACAGCTTGGTTTTGTTTAAAGATTTTAAAACTCAAATTTACAAGTCATAAGTCAAATATCAATATATGACTGACAATTAAAACACAGCACGTCCTGATGATTGGGTCAGTATAGCACCAAACAGAAAAAAACAAGTAAGAAAAACTATATTAACTTAATATAAAGAACAGGCTTGGGTATAAGAGAGTGGAGGTAAAGATGATCAATTTTACTCATTCCACAATATTTCGGATATAGTTGCTGTATTTACATTAATGGGTAACGACACAAACTTGGCTTCCCTTCCACTTAGGGATGCAATGTGGCATGCCTTTACAATAAAAACATTTCAAATCAAGTAAAATATGTAATTTAGCATTCATATGCTCACTATGGCTTAGCACTCATTACAAATAATCACTTATAAGCTTTTAATCACCTATTCTGTTTGGTCTGTCTATATTAGGATGAATACTATTACTTACCTACATAAATATAAAGCAGTTACACGAGATGATAGGCTTTTAGACATGTACATACAATATTTTTCATTAGGTACATTTTAAAAAATAACTGTTCGCAGACATACACGAATTCAAAGATTGTCAGCATCTTAGCTGCAAAATTACGTAAGTTATGAGATTTGTCATTAGGTAATAAATCATACGATACCTTGCCAGTTTTACCTGACATTTCAAAAGCGGTATTGTTCTCTATGACTCGTCTATGTGTTTGAAATGTATTGATCGGACTACATTTTCAACTAGTAGTGAGTGTGGGTTGGCTTTTCCATTAACAAATTACTTTTGTAGATTCCTGAAAACTTTCTCACTATTTAAACCTGCACAAGAGATTAAATTAGAATAACACGTTGCTGTATTGCATGTAATAACTATTTTATTAATACGTATAAACCTTTTTTAACACTCCTATTTTAAACTCTTACCTATGTTTATGTTTGCCAAAATCCTTCATATATGTTCAAGATTGAAGTATTGTCTGATATTATAATTTTATATATATATATATATATATATATATATATCTCTACTGAACAGTTGAGGCATTGAACTTTACCTTTATTCATAATAACAAAATAGTTTTGCTCACATTTTTCTTGGAACTTAAAACAAAACCTACAATTTATTCGCAACCACTTTACATACTCCTGATATGGTACTGAGTTCAACCACTACTTATTGTACATACACGCAGACAGGAAGGATATTTGTGGAGGAAGAAATGAAGGTGTGATGTATACAGTGCTCAAGTGGGAATCTATTGTCCATGTCTGTACTAGAAGAATAATTGTACACAAACCACGGTGCACCAACCCAGTTCTCGGCTAAGCTAATAGTAGGATACAGTTATAGAGAAAGCATGTTATTGGTGATATATATAGTGCAGTATCAATAATTCGACACACCATAAAATATGCCATTGCTGCTGTCCAATGGTGAAGAGACTTTATTACCTTATGCCATTTTTTTTTATCTTGCTTCCCAATATAGACCTAGTATTTCACAGATTTATTCCTTTTTTTTATATCCAGTCAACACAAATTATTAATTTAAAATATTACTAAATATAATTAATCTATCTGGAAACAACAATCACTGCAATTCTTATTGAGAAATGGAGGTGATGTTTTCCCAATTGCTATTTTTCAGTTCTTCCAAAACATGTGCATTATTTTTGTGAAATTTTTCGTAACTCCTTATCACTTTTATGCTGGGAAACTCTAAAGGACAAAGTGTAGAAGAGTAATCCACATACCCTGGAAGAACTTAAAGAATTAATGATCTGGAAAAACATCACCTCCATTTAAAAGGAACTGCAGCATGTGATGCACCACTTTTTAAAAAGGTACGACAAATTTTGGAATAAGAAGATAGAGAGTTTCAGCACCTTTTTTTCTGAATTTGGGAGAGTAAATTATGTTTTAACTGCTTATATTCAGTAATATTTTACATTAATAATTTGTGGTGTGCCGAATTACCAATACAGTGCTGCATATCACTAGTAATATGCTTTCTGCGTAACTGAAGCCTGCAAATCGCTTGGCCAAGAGGCAGGTCGGTGCATTGCAGTTTCTCTACAATCTATTCACCCAAAGGACAGTAAAGTATTATAATAATTTCGAAAGTTCCTTGTAAGCGAAACATATCACATATTCATAAATACCTATAAAACTACAAAACATTAACATAGTCATGTTTTCATTATTTATTCATTCACGCTGTTTTTATTTATATTAATAGTACTGAATCAGCATAACACAATAACTCTAAACTGGCTACGCCTTAACGAACGTAGAAATTTTCATTCTCTTGTTCTCCTTTTCCAAGTCCTTCACACTTCTACACCTACCTACCTTGCCTCCCGTTTCAGTTACCTGTCATCATATCATAATCTCTTCACACGCAAGCAAAATAGCCGCATACTAGCCATACCAACACATAAGACATCATTGTATTCATCATCATACACAATCTCGCTCTCGCGCTTGTGGAATACCCTACCCAGTGACGTCAGAGACTGTCGGAATTTAGTAGCATTCAAAAGCAAACTTATTAAGCATTTTCTTACTGCATAGAGTAGGTTTAATTTTTACTTAATCAATAAAAGAAATGCTTCTCTCTTCTTAACTTTTACAATAAACTGTCTAGCTTTTATTAATCAGTTTATCTTTTAGTACTTTGATTTTTATTGTATTTGTAAATTTAATATTAATTGTAATTGTATTCTTAATATTGTAGTTGTAATCCCCTGGTAGAGGGGAAGAAAAGGCCTGATGGCCTTATCTCTACCAGGTTAAATAAATAAATAAAAAATAAGTAAAATAAATAAATAAACATTTATCAGAAAAGTTGATCTTGCAAATTGAATCCCAGGCCTCATGAAGAAAAAGAAGTAAGCCACTCCATGTATAATCCAGAGACATAAATATTACTGATGGCTAATAAAAGCAAAGGACGTGCTTTAATTTCTGTTCTGTTACAATCTTCAGAAGTTCGTCACTATTTCTATAAATAAAATGTTTTCAAGTGTAGAAACACATGTTATTTAGAAATGCTGTGAATAAGGACAAACTACTAATTCATTCGATGAAGTGTGCATAATATTTCCAAGGCCAGTATTGAGATCTTGTTTTGTCAATGTTTTACACTATCTCACTTATTCACTATCTGAGGCATGAAAGAGTGAATGGGAAGAATGGACTGACACTTTTATCACAGTGGTCTGACCATGAATTTATTGCATTTGATATAATTATACATTTAATACAGTAAAATCTGTCTATAATTGAACCTGTAATAAATGAAAACCTGTCACAAGGTAATGTTTTTGTGGTCCCATAAATTACTTACTATAAAGCCATATAAAACTATATAAAATACTTACTATAAAGCCATAATAAAACTATCTATATTTAGTGGAAACTTGGAAAGTCGTTACGGAAATTAAAATTAATACTATTAATAATATAGAAGAAAATAAGTGTAGGCCTAAGGGAAATTTACAGCATGATACTGTTTCAAAAAACAATACAGAAAACCAATATACCTGGTTTGGTTTATTTTGGCACAGACAGAAAGAAAGTGAAAGTTTTTTCTCCCCAAGGATGTGCTTCCATCCCTAGTGAAGCACAATACAAAACCTTCATTAAGGCTTAGAATTTTTCGGAAGAACTAAATGCTGCCAAACCTTCCTAGTTCCTTGTGGTTATCAGTAACAGTTTTCACACTGTGAATTATTTTAGTTTTTGAGCTGAAATAGATTCTAAGCATCATGAATCTGGAACTGCATATAATTATGGTATGCAATTTATTTTATTTAATATTGGTGGTTTCACTTGTATTTATGATTTTTCAAGCCTGTGTTGGAAAAAATGGCAAAACTTTACAGACAGATGGTAGGGAAATGGTTCTAAATGTATGTATTTTAAGTTCTTCACTGAAGAATATGAAGCGATGAAAACTGAAAAGCCAACAATATCTTTCGTCAATATCACAGAAAGAACAGCATCTGTAACTGGCATTATTAACTCAGCACATGATTCAAAGGATATTTACTGAGAAGAAGAGCTCTGACATTAGCCAATCAGTATTGTATACTGTAAAGAAATGACCAAATAGAATTCCTAAAAAAGTTATTTCATTCACTGTTTCTACTATAAGACAGTTTATTCTCTTAACAGAACAAATTTTCTCTATAGCTTAAAAAATATGGGAGATTCTTTAAAGAAAGCTAATTTATTGCACAGAAGTAGCTCAGCTCGGCAACAAAAATTAAAAGATCTGAAATTTAAATAAGTCTTAACCCTCAACACTTACACCCTCTTTTTTGACCCCATACCATCTTTTATTGTTAATATCTACATCCATATACTCCGAAATGTTCCAGTAACCTAGATGTGTTATCCTTGATTATTTTAGTTTCCTTTACAATTGAAATTATTTCATAAGTATATATTGATTTTTTTTGTCACGTTTATTGCTTGAGTTCGTGGATGACCCCCAGCTATAGAACACGTCTTTATTTTCTAGCTACAATTATTTTGCAGTGATAGCGTTTTGTTCTAAATAAAGTGAACATGTACTTTGAAAAGTGAACAAATGAAACAAATATAGCTTAAACTGCCATGTAGACTATGGGTAAAATGTTGTAGGTTCAAGAGTAATTATTTGTATTTGTAAAATTAGCTTCTTGTTCTTTCTACTGCAGCAGGTGATGAGAAATTAATTAATTGTCTAAACATAATAATTAACACTTGATGCAATTCTTTTTTGTGCTTTATTTCGAGGAAAGTGAATGTGTTCTCTGATAAGCGAAAAAATAAAAACACAGATACAGAATAGTCTGCCATTAAACTAATTTAATTAATTCATTGTTTAAACATAGTGATAAATATAGGTGCAATAAAAACTTTCAATATGCTTGTACTGTATATAAAAATGCAGTAAGCTATAAAATATTTTAATTTTTAACAACAAATATTCTTGGGGTCAAAAAAAAAGACACAGATAAGTAGCATGAAATTCTAGAGCAGCTAAGTTGCGAGGGTTAAACAGTAAAGGATGAAAGTATCTGATGGAAAGATCTGAAATGGTTTGTAAACGATTTTATTTTCTTAGAAAAATAAAGCAGATGAGACTTACTAGTCAATAAGTTATATACAGTCAATTCTGGATATAGTGAACATTCAGCTAGAGTGAACTCATTGGTCCCGACCTGCATACATTAATAAGTACATTTAATATTTCCGTTTGTACTGAACCCTCACTTCGGTTACAGTGAACCTAAAAACTAGAACTTCCAAGAAAATGTAATTTTAAAATGATCAAAATGGTAATTTACGAAAACCCTTCCTCGCATAAAATTCCAAGAATATGTTTAGAACAAAATTTCAAACCTGCAACTCCTTATGTTCACTGAAAGACAAAGAATTTGTTCTGCTTCCTGAACAGCTTGAAACAGTGTACAAGTGAAGGATAAAGGAAGGATTAAGTTTTGACTCCTTTAAAAGAGGTTATTAGAAGAATAGAAAGAGAAAGTGTTTTCTTTTGTAAAAGGTAGTAGAGTGATGACCAAAAGGAAAGTACAGAAAAAGGAGTACAGAATAATGGTTGTGAATCCTCCATTCCACATCTTTGTAAAAGTGAACCTGGGGAAATTCCAAGGCCGAGTACAAAGTAAGAATACCTCCCTAATTAGTGGGAGGGGATGCAAACTCGGTCAGTATCTATTGCCTATGTGGTCAGATTAGATTCAAGTTTTGAACTGTGAACATCAGAATGTCGAAGCATAAAGTGTTTAAATTGAAGATTTATTTTTATTTTAGTAGGTTATTTTACGACACTTTATCAACATCTTAGGTTATTTAGCATTTGAATGAAATGAAAGTGATAATGCCGGTGAAATGAGTCCGGGGTCCAACACCGAATGTTACCCAGCATTTGCTCATATTGGGTTGAGGGAAAATCCCAGAAAAAACCTCAACCAGATAACTTGCTCCAACCGGGAATCGAACCCGGGCCACCTGGTTTCGCAGCCAGACATGCTAACCGTTAATCCACAGGTGTGGACAAATTGGAAGATAAAGCCAACATTATTACTAGAGCCCGGATGTTTGGCAAAATCTTTTTTTTTTTTTTTTACTGGGTGGAAGTAAATCCTTATTTGCATAGATATAAATTTGATTGAGCAATATTTCTTGTTTATTTCCAATTTTCTAATTAATGTAATACATATGAAATTTAAATATTTGCACCAATGACTAACTTTACTAACAATAGTAAATAAAAGTAATTTATTTCGGTGCTTAATCTGCTAATATTCGTGCTTTAATACTATTGGTGTAATATGAATAATAATAGACAATCCACAGTTACAAATATAATATTGTCATGTCTTCACGATACCAACAATCAATTTTATAATTTTAAATATTAAGCTCGTTCACATATAAGTTGTCACTAGCATTTCTAATTGTTTGTTTTCATATTTTCAAATCTTACTGTTACAATTTTGTGCTACACGTGTTTATTATTGTAGAAGAAAGAAATATGAGTGAGGAACAGTCGGTTATTGTCGGGTGACAGAATGCCAAGCTAGAATGCCTAAATTCAGTAAACCATTGCAAAGTAAACTTCATGCTTACATTAGGGAATTTGGTGCCCATGTGTTTTCAACCGATGGAACAGTTTTGTTATGTAAGATTTGTGAAAAGACAGTTAATCACGAAAAAAAAAGTATTTTATAAATCAACATGTGTCAACTACGAAGTAAATATGTGAGTTACGTTAATATAATTTAAATTTATTGCTAAAATATATTACGCCTTTTTAAAATTTATAATGCCTTTTTTTTACGTTTTTATTGCCTTTTTTGCCTGTATATTTTAACTGTTACAAATGCCTAACATCCGAGCTCTAATTATTACTGAAATTGAACACAATCTATTTCAAGCGAGCATTAATACTGTATATGTAGTAGTATAGCAATATCAGTAGTATAAAAACGGACATTTTGGTTTCAAAGAACCTCGGATATAGTGAACGAAATATGCTGATCCAGAGTTGACTGTATTTGGATGAAACCTGAACTAAAATCACATGAAAACAATGCGAATGTGTGAGCAACCATAATTATGTTCTCCCACTTGAAGTTTCCTTAGGTAAAGGACAGCAATTCATTATTGTAGACATTGACTCTTCAACTGGATCTGCACTCAATGCCCTTCTATGTTTCCAATCTAAATCCACCAGAGACCACCACGAAGAAATGGATGGTAATGTTTTCAAGAATTGGTTTTCACAACAGCTGCTTTCTAATATTTTCCAAATAGTATTATCATTATTATCGTATCATTCGATGGAACTGAACAAGGCACCAATATTGTCAACAATAAAATCAGATATGCAGACATGATTACGTGAAAATAATATAAATCAGAACCTGCGTGCAACAAAACCAGTGCTTTATGAACTTAACACGTTTCTAAACATATAATTTAAATCCAGCGACATTAAAACTTCATTTGAGAAATTAATATTAGAGGAGAAAAATTCGCTCCAGTACAGGGGATCGAACCCAGGTCCTTGGTTCTACGTACCAAGCGCTCTAACCACTGAGCTATGCCGAAGTTCAATCCGCAGCACCGGATCGAATCACACTCCTCCAGTGTTTCTCTTTCCCTTTGTGGCCTGACTCCAAGTTCGAAATATATGTTGACATTTTTATATTAAGTCAACTGCCATTATACAAGGAGCGCACTCAGTTGAGTAACTTGGTAGCCGAGATTCCACAGTAATATGTACTGTTGCTCGAAGAATCTATGTGAAGATTAATTTTTTGATCCTACACAATACGTCTTTAAGGTAACAATAATATTAGAGGAGAAAAATTATCGAACTAGGAGTCAGGCCACAAAGGGAAAGAGAAACACTGGAGGAGTGGGATTCGAACTGGTGCTGTGGATTGAACTTCGGCGTAGCTCAATGGTTAGAGCACTTGGTCCGTAGAACGAAGGACCCAGGTCCAGTCCCAGGCACCGGAGCAAATTTTTCTCCTAATATTGTTACCGTAACAGATGTATTCTGTAGGACCAAAAAATTAATCTTCACGTAGTTTATTTGAGAAAGCTAAGTCAAAGGTCACTGCAGAAAACTAGAAAAATACGTGTTCATGTGCAAAAATTGAGCAATTATATTGGGAGAAAGATTGTTTGATGGATGAAGTTTTGGGCATTCATTGATTCATTCGTAGTGTTTTGTCCAAGGGCAGGTCTTTCGCTGCAAACCCAGCATTCTCCAGTCTTTCCTATTTTCTGCCTTCCTCTTAGTCTCTGCATATGATCCATATATCTTAATGTCGTCTATTGTTTGATATCTTCTTCCCTGAACTCTTCTCCCGTTCACAATTCCTTCCAGTGCATCCTTCAGTAGGCAGTTTCTTCTCAGCCAGTGCCCTAACCAATTCCTTTTTGTCTTCCTGATCAGTTTCTGCATTATTCTTTCTTCACCCACTCTTCCCAACACAGATTCCTTTCTTATTCTGTCTGTTCATTTCACATGATCCATCTTGCTTCATATCCACATTTCAAATGCTTCTAGTCTTCAGTTCATTGTAATGTCCATGTTTCTGCCCCATACAATGCTGCACCCCACACAAAGCACTTCACTAGTCTCTTCCTTTGGTCTTTTTCCAGAGGTCTGCAAAAGATGTTCCTTTTTCTATTAAAAGCTTCCTTCGCCATTGCTAGCCTCCTTTTGACTTCCTGGCAGCAGCTCATGTTTTTGGGCATATTTGTAATTAATTTGGGTGCTTCAGTTAGTGAATATAGTGAAGATGAGAAAGACTATGGCAGAGAAGAAGACTGCACCATCAATGCTTCATCCAGCCGCCACATACCAGGGGTTCTCCCCTTCCCTCTCCCAATACCCTAAGATATTTACCGAGAAGTTAATGGCAACGAAGGTGGAAGTGACAAGGTGAGAATTTCCTTCTCTAGAGTTTAATACCTATTCATTCCAATATATTTTCTTCAGTCAACACATGTACCAGGCAGCATTCAACAGGAAGGAGAAAGGTTTTAAGAAGGATATTATTATATAGTATTTTAAAGGAGGAATCCAACAAAACTTAGCACAGGTCATTAACTTGCGAAGGTGCAAGTTTTCATATACAAATCATACAGCTGTCACAGTTTATCAATCATACATATTATAGAGTTGTCATGTTTAATCAACTGACTCTCCACTTCTCAAAATTCCATTCGCAGTTAGGTCTGTGCAGGCACCTGCTAAAACAATGCCCAATCAGTAAATTGAGAAGGTCTAATGCCTCTTGCAAAGTGACAAATACAATGGTTTCGCGGCCAGACGAGCTAACCGTTATTCCACAGGCGTGGACCTCATAGTATTTTGAAATAAGTTATGTACATGTTAGTGTCGACTGTATTCTAAATTTAAAATATACTGACCAAAAGTTTAAAACCGGCAAATGAAACAAGAAAGATTTTCATGAGATATACGCAGATTCACAGATCACCAGAGAAATCAAAAGCTCCACGCTTAGATGGATTGGACATAAAAGAATAGGGAAGAAATGATTGTAACGTGGGAGAGAGCGAGAGGGTGGGAGCGAGGGGGAGGGCGAGAGGGAGATGAAAAGAAAGAGGTGGGGAATGGAGATACGGGAAGGGGGGAGGGAGAGAGGAGGGGGGGAGAGGAGCAGAGAAGAAGGAAGGCGATGGTGATAGAAGAGAAGTGGGGATAGAAGGAAGGAAGAGAGTGGGATAGATGGTGAGGGGAAGGAGAGAGTATAAGAAGTTACAAAATATTTACATAACAGTAGTTATATTCCGCGAATGCAAATGGATTTTGTACATCAAAATATCTTTATTCCTTTGTGCTCTGGTTACACAAAACTTGTCACGAATTTAACTCGTAAACCACAGAGTACTATAAATTTCCTATGAATTCTTTAAAAGATTTTCTACCAAACTATGATAATTCTCTCGACAGTATAGTCTGCCAACCAGTTCTTGCAGATAATCTCATGTAACATGGGATTATATAAGAAAATTGAAAGAATGTTACCTCCATTATGTTTTATACGCGAAGTCAAAAAAACTTGCCACACAGTAATCTTACAGCACGTTAAGAATGCTAATCCTTATCAGTTGTTGCTGAGTGACAACAAAATTCTGCTGGCACTTGACATTGCCAATCTCAAGTGAGCTGTCTAAAATGTCTTACAAAATTCGTACGTATTTTTAAGAATGGTTAGATACACAGTACAGCAACGCATTTTCCTCGTTGAAACATATCTACTGAAAAATCGTACAGGTTGTATTTAAACAAGTTTACTTTCTCAAAAAAACTCACACAATTATAGACAGAAGAAATGTGCCACCACCGTAGTGCAACAACTGATAAGGGATATTCACGCAATGAGTCCTGGGCCAGGCTTAAAGAAAATCTAAGTTACTGGCATTCTTACTGAGTTGCGTCACAAGTAGTGCAATGGGTTTTCATCTACAGAACGTAATGAAGAACATTTTGAGGAACTGCTCTGAAATTGAGATAAAATGCTCTCCCACTCATTACGTAAGTAATTCACTAGTTCTGCAAAAGATCACCTGCCCAAATGTAATGCCATGAAACAGCAAAATATTATCCACGAGCATCTGCTGTCTCTTAGATTTTACTTACCCTATAGAACACTTTATCATATGCAACAACTAAATTATACTGTACTACAGACCATATAAAACAGAGAGAATGAAAGCAAAGGATAAGTAGTGACAACATGCTGTCTATGACTACAAGATTTACTTTTACAATAAATGATATTGCAACACCTAAATACAGTACCTCTCTTTCAAATTCACAAGCTGTTGTCACACTATGTAAGGCTAATATACACCATCCACATTAGCATAAATCTTTGCGCTGATAAATCACATGGACCCCCCCCCCCCTCACAGCAAGCATCTCCACATTAACAAAAGTTTTTTTTTTTTTTGCCAGTTATGGAGCTTGTGTACTTCAGTAAGTCTGTGAGCTGTCCACCGCTGTGGAGTAACGACTCGCATTTTTGGCCATAAAACGAGCAGGCCCGGGTTCAAATCTTGGTTGGGACAAGTTACCTGGTTGGGGTTTTTTCTGTTTTTCCTCAACCACTCGAAGCAGAATTGTTGGGTAACTTTCGGTGTTGGACATCGGATTCATTTCGCCTTCATTAGTATCACTTCATTAATCATCTTAATAGATTACAAGTTACCAGGAGGACATGGCGGATGTGGTTCCAGGATCTGCCTATAAGCAGCATCTGTCCGTTGGAGCTGCACACATCCAGCGAAGCCACAGGAGTTTTTCAGAAAACTGTTGGCAACCAGGGTAGTGTAAGCTCCCTTGGACAGATGGCGCCTTAGTGAGTTGTAGAATCGATGGCGACATATTCTTCTGGTTAAGGATCCAGCAGATTCAAGCACATGAATTGCGAACAGATGCCATTGATCTGAGAATGCATACATCGCAGAACAGGAAGGCAGAGGATCAGGTCTCCAGTCAGGACTGGATGCTGTGGCTGAATCAATTCAATGACACCATGCAGTGAATCATGTGCTTGAAGAGCGATCCTATGGACTTCAATAATCATTCCAAAAAGGAGGCTGCACAATAAGCCTAAGGGTGCGGTGCTTGCTTGCAGGTCCTCCTCCAAAAAAAAAAAAAAAAAAAAAATCTGTGAGCTATGCTGGCTAGAGCTTAGAACTACTCTTGTCAGACAGGTCAGTCAGATGAGAAGTCAGGAAAAGAGAGATACCCTGGTCCTCCAAGTTGGGGGGTTATAACAAGAAGCTTTCAACCTGTCCAGTAAAATCCTTAAACTGGACATTATGAACCTAAAAGATGACGGCTTTAGCTATATAACAAAACACTACAATGGTATGGTCATGTCTAACACCTCCAGAATACAGGTGGCCTGAGAAAACAATGAGTTTGTACCCAGCTATCCAGCAAGGAAAACGAAAAGAAGAAGAAACAGATTGATCTTGGAGTGAAAAATGTGTATAAATTAAGTTAAAGACGAAAGGAATTTTATCCCTGGTGACTGGGACAACAGGTATTTGTGGAAGCTAAATATGGTGAGCTCCTACGAGGGGAAGTGTTGAAGAAGAAGTCACATGAACCCATTATCTGGGAAGTGTGCTGTATGTCCAAGGAGTTCTCAGTGATGCTGTCTCAGAATATAATTTAGTAGTGGTAGCCATGTAACAGTGTGCAAAGTCATGCATGATAATGGACACTTTCCCTACACAATGGCCAGAAACTTGAAGCAATACTGTGCACTGACAGCCTGACGTTGGGGAACTGTAAGGAGTGTGACATCCCTGGTACACTATTAGGAGTATGACATCATGACATCTCACACACAACTGACACCTTCATACTACCAGATTTTTAGTTAAGCACATTTTCTTGGAAGTGGAGAATTCTGAGTGTAATGTGACTATTGTGATGAGATATCCAGCATGATACAGTCTTGCAATAATTGAAGGTGTTCCATAGAATGTGCAGCATTATTGTATGACTCACCTCTGCGTCCAAATCTAGTTTTCATGCTGTCATGTTGTATGAACTACACACAGCAGTCACTGGCATAAAAATCAGGCTGTCGTAAATAAGTTTCATCTGATAATGGTGAAATGCTGACATTCACCAGGGATACAGTATGTTTCCTGCAAATCTTGCTATCAGTCTTTACCACTGTGCACTCACGTCTTGCTCATTTTTAACTCTGCGTGTTGTTTGTTGTTTAATTAACTATCTGAAGACAGGTCTGAACTTACGAGGCAAATAGGCCAAGAGATAATGAGGTAGTGTGGAAAGTTCCTTTCTCCCTCCATTGCATACATCACTGACTAGTAACATATTGCACTAATCAGACTTCAGATGTATACAAAGCGCATGCATGACTTGCCCATAAACTACTTACGGCCAGTTCCAAATATGACACCACCATTTGTATTTACTTTGATACAATATGGCAGTACTGTCTACTACTTTCTTTCCATATCTCGTATATTTAAACATGTTGGTTAGGTAATCAGTGGATTTTATTAGAAGTATGCATAATTAATATATACTTATTTATCAAATAATCAAGTAAATCAATAAAATAAGTGAAACAAAAACCTGCCAATAGATGCTTCAAATGCCCGATTTCTTTGTAAATTAAATCAACAATAACTGTTGATATTACAGGAGAAAAATTCGCTCCAGCGCTGGGGATCGAACCTGGGTCCTTGGTTCTACATACCAAGCACTCTCACCACTGAGCTATGCCGAAGTTCAATCCACAGCACCGGATCGAATCCCACTCCTCCAGTATTTTCCCCTTTGTGGCCTGACTCCAAGTTCGACATGTATGTTGACATTTATATTAAGTCAACTGCCATTATACAAGGAGCGCACTCAATTGAGTAACTTGGTGGCCAGGATTCCACAATATATGCACTGTTGGGCGAAGAATCTACGTAAAGATTAATTTTTGGTCCTACAGAATAATATCTGTTATGGTAACAATTGATATTAGAGGAGAAAAAAATTCACTCCAGCGCTGGGGATCGAACCCAGGTCCTTGGTTCTACGTACCAAGCGCTCTCACCATTGAGCTACACCGAAGTTCAATCCACTAATATCAATTGTTACCATAACAGGTATATTCTGTTGGACCAAAAATTAATCTTTACGTACAACAATAACTGGATTAGAAATAAATACAGTATATCAAAACAAACTGACTGCCTCAATAAACTTATCCTATTATAAAATTAACACAAATTTAATAACATCAGGAACTTTATATCTTACTCCAACAACTTGTAATTGAAAATGAATGCCATGATGAAGCACACTTCGCCATTATGAGAAAAACTTATTCTAAACTGAAGGAGTTACATACACTGTATGGTTTTAGCTGACACATGTAATTAAATTTACATAAAGAAGCTACATATACTACTTTGTAATCATTTATATTTTCTCTATACAGAAAATCAGCATTTAAAAGTGATATGAGTGTTAAAATACACCAAACCCTGTGCCAATGGTTTATTCATGCACTAACTTGTAGATATTGGATATGAACAAAATCCATCTGATAGTTCAAGAGAAATCGCTGTACATAGACAAGACACAAGGTATGCTCGAAATTTCCTTTTTGATACCAAGGATAATAAAAACGTGTACTTTCATGAAAATCAAAAAGCATACTTTTTTGCAATAATTACAATACTTCTTTTTATACTTCGTATTAAGAAAATCATTATCAACTACATGGATTAGGCTAATCAGTCTGTTCCAGTGATGTTTAAGACAAGAGTCCATCCTTTCTACAATCTTGCCACTGTTCTTCCTATGGCATTATGCTGAAGGGCTTTCTTTGATATTTGACTGTCGTCCATCCTTCATACGTGTTCTATCCAGTTGTGTTGGTAGTCATACTGTATATCTTATCATTTACACTTTATGTTCCTAATTCTTCACATATATCCATAATCAAGCATCATTTCGCACATCTTAAATATAAGCCTGTATTCTCTTTCTTTTGCTCTCATTGTCCAGGTTTCACTCCCATAAAACAAAGTGGGTACTGCTAAAGTTCTGTACAATTTTAGCTTAACGAGTTTTTAGGCTTTCACGGTGACTGTGATCACTTACGGGCAATCCATCGTGTTCTGGAACTTCACATTTCCAACATTTCGGAACTACATACAGGTTTCATCATCAGGGTGAAAGGTAAGACCAGAGAGATCGCATACTCTGTTGGGCACCAGACTCAGCCATCTGGATTATCCTCACATATAGCACATCATTTGTTTGCCTCAGTGGTCTGTATGAGTTTAGGGTTGTCGTATGTAGAATTATTTTGATGATGATGCTGAGCTAGTTGTCTTTACCAATCATTGCTTCTATTTTATTTATTATTTTTGAGTGGTCCAGGAGTCGATAAAAATAGGACAGAATTTCCTTATTGGCTCTCCCAGAGATTCCTCTATGTCTTTTATTAGGTTGGATATTAACTGCAAGGTGCTCCTGCCTTTCCTGTTCTTCAGGTATCCTGTGGTCTGCAGCTAGGGCCAATCTTTTGGTGATAATCTTCGTGAATAACTTGAAGATTGTGCTTTCCAAAGCAACTTTTCTATAAGAATCAGATAATGGCCTGTCCTTTGCCTTTGTACATTATTTTTGATTGTGAAGGTTTCCTATTTATCTGGGATTACTCCAGTTTGAAGACACTTGATAAAAAAATAATGCTGTTCACGTGTTTGTCAGTAGTTGCTATGTTTTCTTCTTTCCGCCCTTCTTTCTCGATATGTTCGTTTTTTTCTCCTTAACTAGTCTTTTGTAACTTGTTCTGGCTGTATTACAGAAAATTCAGGAAAAATGGTGAATATTTTAGAATATGGTGGTACGAACTATTCTGAATAAAAAAAGTTCATAATACTGTAACTATCATTTTCAATGAATGTGAAGATACAGCTGTTTGAATGTTATGCCAAGAAGGAAAAACAAATGACTTATCAAGTACATTTATTGTTTATTTACATGGTATCAATACATTAAAATATATGGATCATATGTGGAGACAAAGAGGAAGACAGAAAATAGGAAATATTGGAGAAAGCTGGGTTTGCAGTGAAAGACCTGTTCTCGAGCAGAACACATTTAAACAGTTCAAAGTAATGATTAAAAAATTCCACCACCAGCTTCAATGCACTTTTCTGCTTTGTTGACAACAGTAAGCATCACTCTTCTGAGTCGAGGGAAGCACTATTCATTTTGTGAGCGACCAATTTTTTCCTTGTGTTACTTTGTTTTTATACACTTCAATTGTCATCTACCTCCACAGACTCTGACAAAAAATGACAGGAATAGGGTATTGGGACCTTGGTGGCCAATGCACATTAAAAATCGACAGGAATAGGGTATGGGGACCTTGGTGGCCAATGCACATTCTGTAAAAAGTAAGAACAAAACTGCAGTCACATGTTATTCAGAGTGCTGAGTGCTTGACATCTGTTTCAGATCTGTGACCAATGCATGTTGTATAAGAAGTAATAACAAAATTCCAATCACATGTTATGCAGGATAATGATTCCTTATCATCTCTTTCAGACTTGTGTACATATCAAATCTGTACAGGTTAACTTTTCTCTACATTCATTATGAACAGATGATCTCAAGAGTAACAAGTACCACCCCTTTGTATGTAATCAATAGTACGTAGTCATTTGTCATTCCTTCATACCATTTGTAAGGTTTGTTATGTATAATATTCAAACACCTGTATCTCCACCCAAATCTATTAAAAATTGGATATTTCTTTATATGAACTTTCTTACTCAGATTAGTCAATACTAATCACTCCCTAAAATATTAACTATTTCTCCTGAATCACCCAGAATGTTGAGTTTAGAGAAGTTCAGGATTGCTGATTATTCTGGTTCATCCTAGTAGATCTAGCTGTAGGACTTTAGTGCATTCATTGTAGCATTCTGCGTCAAACCAGTTGTGCTATTTTTCCTGTTTTTTTTTTTTTTGCACAATTTCAGCTGCTTGGTATACAGGATGATTCACGAGGATTTACCATCCCTTACGGAGCTTATTTCCAAAGACATTCTGAGCAAAAAATGTCATATAAACATGTGTCCTAATCTCAATAATTTCAGAGTTACACTAATTTGAAGTTGTTAGTAAAATACCTTTTTTCTCTAGTTTTAAGGATAAAAAAATATTACAAATGGAGAATGAACTATTCAGAAGTATCATTTCTTTAATTGGCTAGTGATCTGAAGCTAAAAATGTGTTTTTAATTGTTTTGTACAGATTTTGTTCTTCAATTTTTAACTAAAAGTTACATCATTCTTACGTAATTATCACAAAATTTGTTACAAATCACACAACTTTAGGAACTTAATTCTTTACAGTTTAATTATGCATCCTAATTTACAGTCTTAAAGAATTTACAAGAGTGGCGTGATTTGTAACAATTGTTGTGATATATGTGTAAGAAAATGTAATTTTCTAGTTAAAAAAAAATTGTACGAGGCAACTATGGAATTCACAACACATTTCTAGCTTCAGAATATTAGCTAGGCCTAATTAAAGAAATGACACTACTGAACAGTTAATTCTTTATCCATAATATTCTTTTACCCTTAAAACTCAAGAATAGTAGTATTTTACAAACAACTTCAAATTAATGTAATTCTGAAAATATTGAGATTAGGACAAATGAAGGGTACACGGGAAAAATGATCAAGGTCCATCACAAATCGAAATTGACTTAATAATGCTATCTTATAGCGGAAATGAAGTACTGTCATGTGGTCTAGCTAGTAATAAGAAATAATCGTTCTTGGCATTCCACTATGTCAATTTCTATTAAATACACACATAACAAAGTATTAAGTGCTTAAACTTTAAAATTCGTTTTTCTCGAAACTTTCTAAAATGGACCTTGATCGTTATTCCCATGTACCCTTTAAATGTTTATATGACATGTTTTGCTCAGAATGTCTTCGGAAATAAGATCCGTAAGGGAAGGTAAATCCTCGTGAATCACCCTATATATAAAATGATTGTGTTTTTGTGTGCCTGTATATTTCGTATTCTAGTGTGTTTAGTTTCTGGTTTTTCAGTTGAATATGTAGAATTTCCATGTCCACACTAGAATAATACAAATACCTATACAGGCACACAAAAACATACCCATATGAAATTCTCAACATACAACTCAATTTCAGAACACACACACTTTTTGACTCCACATTACACTACACAAACACATCCCCACAGGAAATGCAAACAGAAGGCGCGAAGACCGTGACCAACCAGTTTTGAAGATAGTCCACAACAGGCTGAAACTAGTCAACAAGGTATCGTAACCTAGTGTTTAACACGTGAAAGCAATAAACCATATATTCCGAAGTTATAAGTCACACAATAAGTTTCCCAACCAGAATACAAGCTGAAAGTAGTACAGCTATTGATAATATAGGCCTATTTATAGACAAAAGCAGATTGAATTCCTATTCAACAGAACCTTTAATCAATGGCCTATCTGATCATGATGCACAAATTCTAAGTTTTCGATGTGAGTGAAAAATTCCATAGTATTTAAAAAAAAAAAGAGAGATTATAAGTGCTGAACCTCATCATCATTTAAATGCATGTCTACAAAATGAATTTTGGGAACATGTATGAAGTACTGGTACCATTGATATTAATAGTACAAGGTGGTGAAAAAATTTAGAAATAAAAACATGTGAATAACTCAGGGAATTAAAATATTACGTACTAAAAAAAAAAAAGAAAGGAATCTATATTTAATGAGTAGAAATAGTAATGATCCTCATGCTTTTAACTACTATAAGAATAATGCAAAATTTTGCCAAATACTATGTATGAAGTAAAGAGAATGCATCTCAATGAAAAAATACGACATTCAGATAATAAAATTAAAACTATTTGGGATATTATTAAAAATGAAGACAGTCGATAATCTAAGAATGAAAATATTTCGTAGGTATATTAAAATCATTGTAAAGTAGAGAACCCAAAATCAACTGTAAATTATTTTAACTTCCATATATATATATATATATATTATTGAGAGCTTAAACATTCAAGTTTGTGCAGAAGATGCTGCAATTGGTTACTTACACATGCATTTAACACTGAATTTCTAGGTCTCAAATTTATTCCCACTACAGCAGAAGAAATCATGCACGTGATAAAACACTTAAAAACAAAATATTCCTCTGAATATGATGAAATACTAAATACAGATCCGAAAGCTTGTTCTCAAATAATACCTCCTTCGTTGAGCTATTTATGCAATTTGTCAATGCAATGTCGTATTTTCCCAGAAAGACTCAAATATTCAATAGTAAGACCAATATACAAAAAAGGAAGACAAATGTACTATTGCTAATTAGAGGTCCATATCATTATTAACATCATTCTAAAAGTGTTTGAGAAAATTACGCATAATAAATTATATCATTATCTGGAGTCCAACAATATATTAGTTTTAGAACAGTTTGGATTTAGAAAACAAAAATCGACAGAGAATGCTGCTTTTAGGTTGGTGGATGAAATACTAAATTCTTTGAATTCGAAATGATATATCGGAGGGATTTTTTTGTGACTTGTCTAAAGCATTTGATTGTGTAGATCACAATATATCAGTAAAAAAAAATATTGAAGTTTTATGGTAATAAAGGTGAGACAAAGATTGGTTTACATCTTACTTTTCAAACAGAAAACAAGAAGTAGAAATAAATATACCAAAGAGTCACAAATTTACAGAAATATTAAACATGGAGTTCCCCAAGGGGTAAATTTTAGGTCCATCGTTGTTTCTAGTTTATATTAATGATTTAGCCTTACTTACTTATGGCTTTTATGGAAGCTGGAGGTTCATTGCTGCCCTCACATAAACCCGCTATCAGTCCCTATCCTGTGCAAGATTACTCCCGTCTTTATCATCATATCCCACCTCCCTCAAATCCATTTTAATATTATTCTCCCATCTATGTCTCAGCCTCCCCAAAGGTCTTTTTCCCTCCGGCCTTCCAACTAACATTCTATATGCATTTCTGGATTCGCCCATACGTGCTACATGCCCTGCCCATCTCAAATGTCTGTATTTAATGTTCCTAATTAAGTCAGGTGAAGAATACAATGCGTGCAGTTCTGCATTGTGTAACTTCCTCCATTCTCCTGTACCTTCATCCCTCTTAGACCCAAATATTTTCCTAAGAACCTTATTCTCAAACACTCTTAATCTCTATTCCTCTCTCAAAGTGAGAGTCCAAGTTTCACAACCATACAGAACAACCAGTAATATAATTTTTTTATAAATTCTAACTTGCAGATATTTTACAGCAAATTAGATGACAAAAGCTTCTCACCAAAATAATAACAAGCATTTCCCATATTTATTCATTTCATTTCCTCCCGAGTGTCATTTATATTAATGATTTAGCCTTAACCACAAATAATTTTATCTCGTGTAATTTTATTTTTAGATGATACTAGCATACAAGCAGGGTGCGAATTAACAGGGGGAGGGGATGGGAGGATTTTCCCCTCCCACCTTTGGAAAGTTATCCTTCTCTCATAAATTCATATTAACATCCCTGCCAGGGATAACTTCTATCCCCTCCCCCTCACAAAATATAATTTTGTTGTTTTAATACGAGTATACTTTATAAAGCATAAAGTAAGCAAAGAAAATAATATTAATGTATTATCATCACCGGCAAGCTGACAACAATCAATAACTTAGAAATTATATATTTTATCTTAAGACTGCTCATGGATATAAGAATATTATTATGATCAAGATGCAAGACAAGCAACTCAGTGTGACCAAGCGTTGAGCTGTATCGAATGAGAATAATATTTTAATGTGTGATATTCGCTATCTAGGATTCTATCACCCCTCATCAGAAATCTTAATTCGCACCATGGATACAAGTGTGGTTATTTTAAGCAAACAACACTATCACTTTATAAACACTTCTAATACAGTGCTGAATCGAATGAATGAATGGCTCCGTGCAAATAAACTAGCACTTAATGTTGATAAAACCAGTGTAGTCAAATTTAGCACATATAATAGTGCTCAGTTTTCCTACAATATTAGATTAAATGGAACTCATCTCAAAGAATCTGTAAGCACAAAATTTCTTGGTTTAGAGTTGGGTAATCACATTAACAAGAAAACACACACAGACTATATTACTCCTAAATTGAACTCTACCTGTTATGCATTAACATTCTTACCTTCTATTGGTGATATACACACACTTAAAATGTCACTTTGCATATTTCCAATCTAATGAAATATGAATTAATATTCTGGGACAACTCGTCTGAAGCTAAATACAATTGAAGGGTACACAGGAATAACGATCAAGGTCCATTTTAGAAAGTTTCGAGAAAAACGAATTTTAATGTTTAAGCACTTAATACTTTGTTATGTGTGTATTTTAATAGAAATTGACGTAGTGGAATGTCAAGAACGATTATTCCTTATTACTAGCTAGACCACATGATAGTACTTCCTTTCCACTATAAGATGGCATTATTAAGTCAATTTCGATTTTTGATGGACCTTGATCGTTTTTCCCGTGTACCCTTCAATTTTGTTTTACAAAAGAAAGCTACGATAATGGCTGGTATGCATAAAAGGACATCATGTAAAAAGATTTCCCAAAATTTAGATATCTTGACCTTATCTTGCAAATACATGCTTTCCCTAATTATGCTTTATATTAAAAACTGAGATACATTTAGTTGTAATCAAGACATTCATAATTTTAATACAAGACATAAATTAGATCTCCATCTATCCTTTGTTAGTCTAAAATGTTATATAAAAAAAAAAGTTCACTATTCATGTATTACAGTCCTCTATGCACTGTCTAATTATCTTAAATTAAAGCTTTGAAGTCCATAAGAAAAGATTTAGAACAGAATTAATCAAATTTCTTCTAAACAAATGAGGAATGGTTTATGCTTGTAAATTGGATTAATCTGTTTACTATGCATTGTATAGCTTAATTGTATATTATGCTGTACATTGAATAGTAGTCTGTATCGAACCTGATACCACAGCAAAGAACATATGGAAAAACTTATGCACAACGGGCCTAGGTAAACAAAAACCACAGACTGAGACTATTAACATTTCAATCGACGAACTAAATGACCACTATACTTCATCACCACCCATTTGTCCTGACAGTGTCACAAAACAAGTTATAAACGAACTCAAATTCCGACCTCTGCCTATAAGTGAGAATATTTTTTTGACAGATGTATCTCCTACAGATATAATTAAATCTTTAAAACGTATCAAAACAAAAGCACAAAGCACCGACGGTATTACCATAATAATGCTTAATAAATCAATTGATATTATTCTTCCAACTCTTACACATATCTTCAATGCTTCTCTTATCACATCCTCCTACCTGTACAATGGAAATATGCTCTTGTTCGACCCCTCCCTAAAGTCACTCAGCCTACCGCTCCTACTAACTACAGATCAGTAAGTATTCTTCCGACATTATCTGAAGTACTAGAATGTATAGTCCACAGGCAGCTCAATGACTACCTGGACTCATATAATCTCCTTGACCCACTCCAGTCTGGTTTCAGACCAAATCATAGCACCTCTACTGTCCTACTCAAGATCACTGAAGATGCTTGTGAAGCTATGGACAGATGCAAAGTGACCGTACTATCACTACTGGACTTTTCTCGAGCATTTGAGACTATCGACATTGATATTCTTATTGCAAAACTGAAAATGCTGCATTTGTCGGACACGGCAACATGTGGATGGAGTCTTACCTTCATGATTGCCATCAATGTGTGTCTCATAACAATCAGTTTTCTTCATGGCGAGACGTGAAGGCAGGAATCCTTCAAGGATCTGTACTAGGGCCTCTACTTTTCGCTATTCACATTAACGACATTTCCACTGCCCTTAAACATTGTCAGCACCATCTCTATGCAGATGATCTTCAGATATATATACATTCACGACCAAACTCACTTAATGATAACCTATCAAAATTAAACCATGATCTTACGTTAGCCAGCAGCTGGGCTAGAAAATGCGGGCTAAACCTTAATCCAGGTAAAACGCAAGTAATTCTACTAGGACATCAAAGATTACTATCTTCCATCAGCATTAATACACCTTTGCCAGTGACTTTAAATAATACTATAATACCATTCAATACTACTGTTAAAAACTTAGGTTTCCATTTCGACTCGAATTTCAGCTGGAATGCACAGGTAAAATATATCTGTAAGAAAACTTTCCCAATCTTGCAATCACTGAAAAAACTGAAAAATTTCTTTCCTTCTAAACTGAAACAGATCTTGATACAGACCCTGGTGATGCCTTACTTTGACTATTGCGACGTTTTGTATAGTGATCTTAGTGCTGAATTGTCATTGAGGCTTCAGCGTGTTCATAATGTTTCATTTTTAACAGCCGTCGCAATGATCATGTCTCCGAGTATTTCTTACAATTATCTTGGCTTCGCTTACAAGATAGACATTCAGTTCATTCACTCTGTTTGCTGTATCAGATTTTAAATAATTCCACACCTATTTACCTAGTTCCCTGCTTCACACTTTTAGCATCCCACCACAACCATGATACACGTTCACAGCAATTTTATCAATTCCATATCATCAAACATCTCTCTACTCTGCTTCCTTCACAATACACACAGCTAGTTCCTGGAATTCCTTGCCACAGGAAATCAGGAGCAGTCGGAGTCTAAAATCTTTTAAGTACACTCTACTTAGAAATGTTTTTATTGAACAGAACTAGACTCTTGCAGAAGTCTCTAAATAGTCTTAAATGACCAAGTTGTTATTTTTTTCTCTCCTGTCTTTTCTTCTTCTTCTTTTTTTTTTTCGTTTTTTTTTATTATCTTGATATATTACTTAATTATTTGTATCTGTATGCCATATAGTACGATCTTGCTTTTCAACTTTTTACGTCTTGCAATCCACATATATTTTCCTATTAGTATATTAACATACTATATCTCAAGTAAATTAATCTTCGAATTTATTTCGAGGAGTTTATGTCTTATAAATTGTGTGTGTCTATATATATATATATATATTTCCCCTAATGTTATGCAACTGATTTTGATTATATGTAATTTTCCACTTTATTTTTTATTCTCCTTATAATATGTATTGATCTTGATTATTTGTAATTTTCCACTACATTTTATGTAATTTCTAAAGTATCTTCTTTTGTGTTGTTTTGTAATCTATAAAATAATTTTGTATTTCAAGTACTACTACTACTACTACTACTACTACTACTACTACTACTACTACTACTACTACTACTACTACTCCTACTACTACTACAGCTCAATTGAAGAATTGTTTATGCTTGTAAATTGAATTAATCTACTCTATATGATTTGGACAACTATTTAAAGTAGGCTTGTAAATTGAATTAATCTGTTTACTGTGTATTGTATATTTCTGTATAGCTTGCCTGAAGAATTGTATGTGCTGTAAAGTGAATAGTCATCTGTATAGTTCAACTGATGAATTGTTTATACTTGTAAATTGAAGTAATTTGGATAATATGTAGTATCAATTTTTATATATTTGAACTGATTGAATTGTTTATGCTTTTAAATTGAATTAATTTACTTGCTATGTAATATATTTTTATAGCCCAACTGATGAATAATTGCTTAGGTTTGAAAACTGCTTGCTATAAACTGTATATTTTTTTTCAGCCACCAATGTAGCTCAGTCGGCAGACTCGCTAGCTTGCTGATCTGGAGCTGCACTCGGGCTTGTACTGGATCCTCATTTGGACTGATTACCTAGTAGAGTTTTCTCCAAGGTTTTCCCCAACCATAGGGCGAATGCCAAATGATCTATGGCGAAATCTCGGCCTCTTCATCTCGCAAAAAAAAATTGTAATCTTGTAAAATTTTTACTTGTTCCACATCTTAAAGCTTCAATGTTAATGTAAGATCTACAGTATGCAATGCATGGAATGAAATGAAAAAAATAAATAAATAAATAAATCCGAAAAATTAGTGTTCACTATACGACAATTTCAATGACTGAAATAAGGTTTCTTGAAAATTATTCTGTGACTTAAAGTTATCAGCAGTTCTAAAACCTTCAATCTTCCCTAATCTTAATTCAGTCATTTGATGCAAAATATTTTTTTTCATCGTACAGCCTCAAATGTGAATTAGCTCAACATCATCTCTTTCTCATTTGTCATAAGGATCCTGATTTTATTCTAGATTCAGTCAAAAGTTTCACAATTTCTTATTTTAGTAATAATGATAGCTAACTTTTTTTTTTCTACAAACAGTAATTAACATCCATAACTTTTTCTGCAAGTCATCAAAGAGGATATCTACAGTAGCAAAAACTCATTGAAAACTGATAAAAAAGAAATAAAGATGTCAGAACCATCAACATTTATATCTATCTATCTATCTATCTATGTAAAAAAACTTCCTCTGTATTCAAATTCAATTCCAAAATTGGAGAACCCCTTCAATAGCCTATTTTTCACTTCTAAGTCTAAGCATAATAGGCCTACATTCTTATAGATGGTTTCAGTAGAATGCAGAAAAGCTATCTGAAGTTTCAAATAATATTTTGCACTCTCATTGTTCCAAAAGGCTGCAAAAGAACGAAACTGAGTGTGTGCGCATAGCAATAAATAAATACAGAACCTAGCACTGTACTTCTGTTTCATGAAGATTATTATCTTTACAGTGGGGTACTTGATTCTGCGTCATTCACTCAAACATCCCATCTAGGACTGATGCACCAAAGCTACAGTTCTTTTTGCTGCTAATTCCAGCATTGTCCTCGGTGCACCATGTGAGGTAAACTACATTGCACAACATGATAATGATTAATAATGGAGCAAATTCTACTACACTCTAGCTATTCAGTTATAGGTGTGACCTTATACGAAATAATTGAGGACCGTTTTTGCAAAACTTGCTAACTGCAACTGATGGATTCGTTAACATAAGGCAGACCTCTACCATGATGTTCAAAGCGTCTTAGTAAAATTGGGTTATTTCTCTTCATTGTAGTGTGTCAAAGTATGATCGTTTTTTCAAAACTTGCTTTCTGCTATAAGAGAGACATACAGCAAAACTTGCTTACTATAGTGTTTTGTCTCTCCTGTAAAATTTAGTTTTTTTTTCAGTTAGCAAGTTTTGCAAAAACGGTCCTCAATTACACATAATTCAATTTTCCAACCATTACTATGATCTTGTCACTTGTCTAAGCAACAAGTTTGTTGTTTTCAATCACTTTCTTCTTAATTTCCTTTTCTTTTTTCTTCTTGCAGAGGAGGGGCCTAAATGTATCAGAGCCTGAAGCTTATTGTGCTTACCACTCCTGTTCTGTAAATTATATCTGTTGCCAAACATCCAAGATCTTGTACAAATACAGCATTCTGCTTCAAGAACTTAACCTAGACTATGGTATGATGACAATGCCATTCAAATAAATGTCACTGAAATCAGTCCAAGGTCCAATGCCGAAAGTTACCTAGCAACTCTGTTTTAATTAGTTGAGGAAATCACAACCAGCTAACCTGTCCCAACCAGAATTTGAACCCAGGCCCACTCATTTCAGTTCGACGTGCTAACCATTACTCCACAACAGTTTTCCTAATATTTACATACATCTCTGATATTCATTTTAGCTCTGCTATCTCTATTAACATCACTAAGGCCCAGTTGTACGGACATGGACTAAAGTCCTGTTAAAATTTCCATGGTTACACGAGAAATAAGTCGCACGAATTCGGAATAGTGCATTATCTTGAGGATATCTTCTGAATGAGCCTGTTCCATGCTTTGAGTCGCTGTTAAATTATCTAGAGAATAATAATATAAATACAAATCACTAGTGAGGCTATTGTTCTGTCCTGATTAATCTGTTTTATAGTGATATTGTTTATGTTCAGTTTAATAACTGACATTTATTTACTGCACAGTGAGTAGATCTACCACAATGCACAATATATACCATCATGCTATAACTCTGCAACTTCGATGAAGGAGAAAAATTCTCTCCGGAACCAGGATTCGAACCTGGGTTTTCAGCTCTACGTGCTGACGCTCTATCCACTAAGGCACACCGGATTCCAATTCCAATGCCGGATTGAATCCTCTCAGTTTAAGCTTCATCTCTTAGTTTCCCTTTAGTGACTAACTCTCATGCTCTGTGTCACAGATGTGTGACAGTGGCACAATGTCCAACACACTAATGTGCAGAGGTGCACTCATTATAAGTGACTAAGTAGCTGGCATCCGATGGAATGAGCGCCGTCTTAAATCACTAAGTGATTATATATGCATATCATATTACTGTGATGTACCGAAGTATATATGATATTTCCGTGCAGAAATTCTGCATTATCATATATGCGGCATCGGAATTGGAATCCGGTATGGCTTAGTGGATAGAGATGAAAACCCGGGTTCGAATCCTGGTGCCAGAGAGAATTTTTCTCTGCTCCACTAATCCTTCATCATATGATGATGCACAATTTCCGTACAGAAATATCATATGTACTTCGCAATAATCATGCAACTTTGTTTACATACTGTTTGACAGAGTGCTTATGTTGCATCTCAATTTTCCCCACCTGCTTCTGCTGGCCTCTCTGTAAAGGCTATTTCCTGAAAATATTCGCTGTTCAGAATTAGAAGTCTACATAATATTATAAAACTGTTTAAAATAATTTAAAGAAAAGGGCCATGTAAAGTAAGTAACTGTCACATAACTTCCCCTGTTTTGCAGACTTTGTGACATAACCACTCGGTCGGACAGTAGGTACATTTTATTCACCGTTGTCTGTGATACTATATTCGTAAATTAAAAATGTTAAATGCTAATAAAAAAGTTTTCGATGAAGTTTTTCGCAATTTCAATAAATGATTGCGTGATTCATACTTCTTTGTGGAAGCAGATGGAAAACCTGTTAATTTGATTTATGTCAGGAATGAAAATCAGCTGCGAAGGAATACATTTAAAATGCCAGTATGACTAGGTCTGGGTTTTTAGTCCCTATACCATGAGGTTGAGTATAGAGAATTGCTGCTGCAGTGAATCAAACTGTAGCAGCAGGAGCAGGTCACTGCAGTGTGGTGTGGAGTGAACATGCAAGACTTCTATATTTCAATTAAAAATAACCATTGAGTATTCTCAAGGAAAACACACACACACATACATACATACACCAAAAGAAATTATTTCATGAGTACATTACGTATTACAAAAAAATTAATTTACTACACATTATACATATTAAGCTTTGCTGTACATGTTTTACTCAAAAATATTACTATATTACATATACTGTAATTCATTACATACCAAAATCTTCATAATGAAATCAAAATTATTTACAATACATCACAAGATATATTCACAATGACTAAAATGTAAAGTTTTTCCTTCTCCTCTTATCACTTGAAGTTTGTACTGCAAGAAACTTCTCACACATTGCACAACGTTTTGACAGCAAATTTAAAGATGGAATATAATTTAACTTTATTACAGGGTTAATGATTTTATTTTTACTACCAATTAGCACATTTCATTAGCCACTCATTTTGGAGTACTCATAATTCCTTCCAGAACATTCTAACGTTTTAAATTGTAGAACATAATACGCAAAATTACTTCAAACAGCAGATTCCCAAACAATTTTCTTTGTAATTTTTCACAATATTTTGCATAATATAAGCTAATGCAGCCTCTAATCAACCTCTCTAGCGAGTGAGGCAGAAGAACTCCAGGTGCCATTTCCTTAAATTTTAGAGTCCTACAGAGTGCTTATAAACATCTTTCTCATGTTTGATATAAATCTGTATCATCGTAAATTAATCTGGTTTCTTTGACTACTCTATACAGGTAGTGAACCAAACATGTTATGGGAATAAAATTTAAAAATGTCTAATCCTTTGAATTCCTTCAGCATGTACACCATAGCATCTGTAAATACCAAAAGTACCGGTACACGCTATCACACAACTCCATTTGTTCATAAGTGTCGTCAATTTTAATAATGAAGAAATGGTTAATTGATTCACTTTCTCCAGTACTTCAGATGTTAGAAAAAACATTTTATCTAGACTATCTGGTGACATTCCATCGAAACAAGAGTGATGCAATATCCAGCAATACCCATCAATCAAAAACTAAATGTTTTCTGAAACAGTTTTTTATGATGCTTAGAACACCTTCATAACACGAACTGATAGAGCATTCTCGCAGTGTTGATCATTTGGCAATTTTCTATATGTATACTTTTCCATAAGTCTTTTAAATTTTTTCAGGTTTGTGAAAAGAAATGTCGGCATGTACTATCATTTCACAAAATTCTCTGACAAATTCTCTGTGTGGACCTGAAACATGAGTCAAATTTAGAACTTTAATCTCACTATGTTTCATCAATTTGACATGGTCAACAAATATTTTTTTTTAGAATTACAATGCTTCAATACATACCATCTTTTATCATCTCTAAGTTCAGTCTTACATAACAAAATTATTCGACTCTTAATTTTTACTTTCATAACTGAATATCAACAAAACTGAAAAGGCTATGTTGCAAGAATGATTCTGGGAGAATGCCTAAATTAATGTTAAAATCAAACAAAAGAAATGTATGAAGATTCTTAAAAGATGGAAGAATCCTGTAATGTTAAAGCTCATAACAGGTCTCAACAGGCCTAACAATTGACAAGATGGTAATGATGGTTAGAGTTATTTTTCCATTTATAAAGTCACCTTTCGATAAGCTTCCTGGCATTTTGAAAGAACAGAAACAATTACTGACAGGCTGCAAAACAGCTTGAATGTTAGCACTCAGTAACAAACATTAGATGATGCTATAATTTTCCATACAGCAAGACTATATCAATAGTGTTTATGTTACAAAAACTAAATACTAGTGCTCTGAAAATTGTTTAAAGCTTGTTGAAACTCACTTTATTTGGGATATAGCCTACGGATTAAACCTCATAATCTAATAATTCAAACTTGTATGTTCTTCATACCATACTCTGCAAACCAATGAGGACACAACACGGCAAGAAGTCAACACAAACACAGAACTCACAATACGATAGTACCATTCAGCATGCCGTTCTCTTGATATGTAGGCTAAACAATTACATCAGATTGTTAGAATACACTAGGATACTAGTCTCGCAGGACAGTTTATAAGTATTTTTTTTAATTTTCAACTTATTTATTTTCTACTGAGGTCCATTGAAAATTCAGAGCCCTGTGCACAGGGCCCATAGCCAGAGCATATCGTTGTTGTTCCTGCAATAACTCCTATGTGCAAAATATAAAATTTTTCAGTAGGAAGAAAAACCACATTTATTCATCCTATGGCAACCGTACATAGGAGACTGTGAATTCTTACATTTTCGAAACAAAGAAATATAATTGAATCGCACTTTTTAGAAAGGAACAAAGTCAAAATTTGCCATTTTTGTTTTTATTAGCCAAATGATTACTACTTCCAAGACACACTGATTGGTGAAGAAATGAACTTAGACCTTTCCATGTGTCTCTAACCTCACTGTGAAGTTTATACTACGGTAAAGAAAAGGACTAAGTCAGGAAGTTAGTGAATTTCTTCACTGTTTGGGCATCGAGAACATAACATATCATTTGTAACTCTGTTATGGTAACGGTACATTGATTTTTGGTATATTGTTAAACTTGCTTATGAAACATGTGTTTATACAGACAACAATGTATGTTTGTATAGATAATAATAAAGTAATATGTTGTTTACATAATCATTATTATTATATTCTTAAAGTATTTTCATAACAGAGAAAGTTGTGTGTGTCAATATATGAGCCAGTAATTTCACTAAGATGACCCCTAAAATACAAAGACATGATGAACTTTGTCAGCATAATATTATAAACCTGCCCCTCTGCCAATTACCAGTTCAAAGAAGTCTTCTATATGAGGCAATTATAGGTTAATATATTTTGCATTCATGATCTTAAATCCAATCAATGTGTGCTGTACGTGTATTACGAAGGACAGGCTCGAAAGGGAGCCAGTGATGTTTTGTTCGTTTTTTAAATATTATTTTGACGAAAACATACACATGTTCTCAGATAGCTGCCCAGGCCAAAACAAAAATCATACAATAGTTAGGTTTTGTCTTGGTCTGGCAGCTTCTGGAAGATTCAAAACTATAAAAAATTATTTTCCTGAGCGAGGCCATTCCTTTCTCCCTTGTGATAGGGTTTTTGGGGTTTTCAGAAAAGCAATAACAGGGGTCAATAGGGTGTATACAATAAAAGAATATATAGAAATAACCGTACAAAGTGGACTCTGAAAACTGATCAGTAACTTTGATATGTGATGGCCTAATTTTTCAAAAAGAATATCATATCGGAAGAAACTTCATAGAATCCTTGTGAGAGAAAGGTTCATTTCACACCCTCTGTATGAAAGGATACCTCAGATAGTCCTGGCGTTGTAGAAGCTCGCCCATACATCAAGAGTTATGTAAGCAATAGGTTTCTCCTTGGAAAGGGGAATTTACGAGTTTGACACTGGAACTAACAAAGGCATATCCAGAAGGAAAAGTTCCCATCAATGCCCAAAAGATTGAAGACCTTAAGAAACTAATGAAGTACGTCAGTGATGAAAATGCTGAAGCAATATTTTCATATTCTCCTACACAGATCCTGGCGCACCATGAATGAGACCCACTAGTCATTTCACATGTGTTTATTTTTTTATGAAACATGTCCATTTTGAACTAATTTTTTTATTCATAATATTATTTTAAAATTTCTAACATGTCAATTTAATCAAAATACATGTAAGTTAGATATGCATTGAATAAACTTAGTATATTTATTTTGTTCTTTCAAAAACAATTTCCGGTGAAGAAAGGAACTAAGTCTCAAATTTAGAAATTTATGTATACTATTGTAGCAGAAAATTTTCTTCAAAAGTCTGTTATCACTAAATTCAATCCCATGTTATCTTTATATAATGTAAGTTTTAAATGTTTTATTCTGCAATATGTACATGAAAAAATGTTTTTATGCTCTCCTGAAAAGTAGCAAATTTTGACTTAGTTCCTTTCTAAAACGTGCGATTCAATTACATAGAGGAGATTTTACTATTTGCTGTACCACTATTTTATTTAATAGAGCAAAAATCTGAAAATCGATAAATATGTCACATAGCTATTTCAGGAACGATGACGATATGCTACCTATGCTACTGATGTTAATCCAGCACTGGAGCCATTCTTAGGTTCAGAGCAGCTAAGTTTGAATGATAAACAAAGCTACAGGTTAGTAAAAACTTACAATTATTCATGTTGCTTTAGTGACGTCACAGAATCATGTAAGAATATACGAGACAAAGGCATTATAGGCAATGTCAAGATGAACTTCTGCATAAACTTGATAGCCATATTAATTTAAAATATTTTAAAGGCACATTAAAAGCAATGAACATGCTCTTCAGTGGAGCAGAAAGAATGCAGCTTTGGGGGTGAAAAAAGAATTGCTGCTCGCTTCCCTGATGCTGACAGGAAAGACAGAAAGAAAAAGGAGTATGAACTCTAGGAAAATGAACCATCTGAAGGCAACTCACAGAGAAGCACAAACAAGGTATCAGACCAAGAGAGTTTACAGTCTTGAATCACAAGCATCAAAAGTAAGGCAAGTAAGTACTCCTGGAAACTCCAGTTCATCCACAGTCTTATCACAATACAAAAGTAAGCAGAGCCTTCAGTAAGCAGTAAAATGTGTGAAATGCAGCCAGTCAGCAAGCCCAAGAAAGGCGAGAAAAATAGTCCAGTGACTCAGCAAGCAATTTCCAATGCTCATAATATCCTAAATATTTATAATGATAGGGACGCTGCTGCAAATGCCTTATTGAACGACTTTATATGCTTGATGACTTTTATTAAATGTCTCCAGGACACAAAGATTATGTGGTAATAGGTAATAGGAGTAGGGAAAAGTAAATGTATCAGAAAAGATTTATGCTTATGTCATTAAAAGAAGCATACCATTATTTCAAGGAAATATATCAGGGCACGAAATGTGTTTTTTCTCACTTCTGCACCCTATGTCCAGTATGTGTTATGTATCCTAGGAATCTACCATATACAGTCAACTCTGGATATAGTGAACTCGGTTGTAGTGAACATTCGGCTATAGTGAACCTAAATCATTGGTCCTGACCCACATACATTAAAGAATACATTAATGTATCCGTTTATAGTGAACCCACGCTTCGGTTATAGTGAACCTAAATGCTAGAATATCCAAGAAAATGCTGTAATTTTAAAATGACCAAAATGGTAATTTATGAAAACCCTTTCTCGTATAAACTTTCAAGAATATGTTTAGAACAAAATTTCAAACCTGCTACTCCGTAAGTGCATTGAAAGACAAAGAAAGGATTTGTTCACCTTCCTGGACAGCTTGAAACATGTTTAAGAGAATAGTGTACCCAGTGAAAGATAAAGAAAGGATTAATTCTGACGCCTTTAAATAGTAGAAGAATAGGAATATAAAGTATTTTCTTTTGTAAAGGAGAGTAGAGTAATGACCAAAGGGTAAGTATAAGAAGGTTTGGTGTATAATGAGTCTTAACCCTACCTGTGAAAGTGAACCCAGGAAAATTCCAAGGTCGAGTATACAGTATCTATGTTATTTTATATTATTATCCATTCCTCTCAATTTAAGCTTTGCTTACTTATTTATTTATTTAGTTTTTATTTATTGCCAGAAACATATCTACAACAATGCCAGTAATATATAAACAGACACTTCGGTTTTAGTGAACTTCAGATATAGTGAACGAAATATGCTAGTCCACAGAGGTTCACTATAACTGGAGTTGACTGTACATACATCCTGCACATCCTAGTACCATGAAAATTTTACACTACTTCCGATTGCCCTTTCAAAATATGGTGCAGCTAACACTGTAGTGGCAAATATATAAACAGACACTTCGGTTTTAGTGAACTTCAGATATAGTGAACGAAATATGCTAGTCCACAGAGGTTCACTATAACTGGAGTTGACTGACATACATCCTGCACATCCTAGTACCATGAAAATTTTACACTACTTCCGATTGCCCTTTCAAAATATGGTGCAGCTAACACTGTAGTGGCAAATACTTTTAGCACTTTCCTTGATCTAATTGTGTGCAATCAGGATACTGAAGAGTATATGCTGGGATAATGTCAGATATGCACATGGAAGTTCAATGACTGCATTTGGACTTCGTTTCCAGAGCCAGAGCTCCATATGAAGTGGAAGCAATGCGAATAAAAACCAGCAACCACCATGCTAATGCCGAGAAACAGGGGACTATTACTAAATGCCTTGATGTGGTGGACAGTCAACTTGCTGCAAAAAAACATACAATCATTAAGAGAAAAGAGCATTATTTCCAACTTCAAAAGAAACTTGTGATGATGAGACAGAAATCCTGCAGGTAGACTTGGAAGAAAATTTCTCGATAATTAGTCGAGACGAAATCCTATCTGCATGCTTTAATGGCCATCCCAAGGTGATATTCTTCACAACACGTATGTGGACTTTGATCTCAGGGCCTGTTTTCTCCAACAACCAAAGGACTACACTTGATAATAATTATTCATACAAGAGACAAGAATGACTGTACCAGACAATTATGCCTAGTTCAAATGCTAACCGAAATCTCGAGATTATCATAATTAAGACGAACTTCAGATATTACGAAAATGGATAAAGGTGCGTCTCATATTCCATTTCCTTTACAATTCCGTCTTAGTAATAGACAATACACTATATCACAATGTACAGATCCAGAAATAAAATTCAGGTGGCGCAAATTCAGTTTTTTTTTTTTTTTTCTGGGTCTGTACAAGTCAACAGAGCTCTTATCCCAAACTCTAGGTGAGACGTAATATCATTGTTTAGAACAAATCTCAAAGAACAAGAATTTAACAGAGTTAACTTTTCCATATTGTGCAACCCTCAAATTTAAACATGTTCCCTACAAAATAAACCTTATTATTTCAGGAACAAGACTTCCTCCTTATGACTCTGAATTAAATCCCATAGAATTAATTTGGGTCACAGCAAAAAATTTGGTCAAGGAAAGGAATGTAACATTCAAGATAGATGACGCGATTAAGCTCACAGACGAAAAATTTGCCTCCTCCACAGCTGATGGAAAGGGGAATAGAGACACATCAGCAATATATAGACACAAAAATAATGGCAAATAAAGGAATATTGGATACTTGTCACGAAATAGTCATCCATCTGAGGGATAATAGTGATGGTAGTAGTGAAAGTGAGGTGAATGAAGAGGAAGATGAAATAGAAGAAGGGAAAAAGATGAAAGTTTGGATAGTCCTGGTGTTTCTCCATTAGCTTAGTTAATTTCGTGTATTTATAACATATTATTAATTATTATTATTATTATTATTATCATCATTATCATTAACATCTCATTAGCGACTGCACTGGAGGAGATGGAATAATGTTGAACAATGAACTTTTGCCTAGGACTCAGCATCCTGCCGAGAATACAACAGCCACTGCAGTGTGCTGGCCAGGGTAAGATTTTAGTTATACTTTTCTCCTCGTTAAACTGCCATGCTAATACCACAGTCTAGTATATACAGTCACGAAGCTCAATACGTAGGAAATATGCATCCATAGATAGTTGCTAACCATTAGGATTGCTACTATAGCCTCATTACAGACAATGCGAAATAGTACCGGCAATGCCTATTGTTCCTAGAATCCTCACAATTCAAGCTTCGTGATTGTATATACTGTACTAGACTGTGCTAATACCCCTCCCACTAACCCAATCGCATCCTTTGACAAGCTGTGGTTGCGCGAGATTTACCACAACAAAATATGTTAGTAAGACATCTTAATAAGTAAGCACACACTTTCAGCATAACTTCTAATAAATTTTGCATAAAAAATCTTGCGTAGTTATTTTTCCTACCAATATTTTTACATCACACTGCAAACTCATCTACAAACTGAACATTAAATGCAAGTGCAGTCCGATTGGAGGAAGTTTAAATACCAGTCCATTGGGTTAAGAGCACGACTCTCCTCAAGCAATAACTAGCTGTCACCAGGAAAGAATTCGGCTGTAGAATAGTAGAAAATGACAATGTGTCAGATGCATTTCCAATCAAAACAGGATTAAGACAAGGTGACGCTCTCTGCCCAATTTTGTTTCAAATCTCATTAGAGAAGATAATTAGAAAACTGAAAATAATACCAGCTGATATAAATCTAGGTAGACAACAAAGTATTTGCATATGCAGATGAACCACTATTGATAGGGAAAATTGAGTTGGAAATACGAAATGTATTTGTAGAACTGACTGAAACAACAGCAAAAATTGATCTGAACATTAATGATGAAGTAAAACAAAGTGTACATAGTGGTAACAAATGGAAATCCTATCCCAAGAATCTCAAATTAAGAAGAACACCTAAGCTGGAACAATTTATCACTTCAAGTACCTTGGTGATTATATGATACATGCAATGACAGAAAATATGAATTCCTAAATAGGTCCTACATAGAACATGAGAAACAAGGTTGTGATTGATGTTACCTACTGCCTTTTGGCGCAAGAACACAGTGTTTTAAGCCTCCTACTACCCGTTGTCGGTCTCCAATTGCACAACACATACAGTAAATACTCTTCTTTATCTCTATCACTGTTTTCACTGCCTTTGGAGAACTGTTGAGATAACTGTATAATATGAGGTATCTATATATAAAATTTATTCAATGAATTTATTACTCTGACCAAAACAGAACACAATTCATTGAACTCAGAACTGGACGTCAAATGCAGGCGTACAATCTGTTATCCAATATGAACTGTGACAATGCTGAGTGTTTGATCTGTTATGTCATCCCTACGTCATAAATTATCATTGGACAAGGTGACACTGAGCATCCATACATACACGTTTGTCCACGCAGTGTCAATCACAACCTTATTTCTAATGCACTGTAGATTACATAAGGTGAACAAAACGTTTTATGCCATTCAGAAACTGCTATCTACAACAGGAAAAAGTCAGCTAACGACGGTTTCTACTTTTACAAAAATCCCCCCCCCCCCATATGTCATTTGCAAAAAAAAATAGGCTGTAAAATGACGTGATAGTTTCAACGTACTCATAAAAACTGTTTCAATGACTCACTCATATATCCATTTCAAACTTATCTCCTGAAAAGAAACATTGTTAAAAACATACAGCCTGCAGTGATATATCTAGTATTACTTCTTTAAGTAAAGATAAGAAAAAAAGCTCTTGAGCCTATTTCATTGTTTATAATTGTTAACATAATTTAATTATATGAAAATTTAGTTATTTTTCCAAACAAAATTTGACACTTTTCTGCATACTTATAGGATAAAATTATACATAATATTGAACAAGAATACACACTAGGACTTAGGAAGCAAGACAAACAACATGCTCAAAACTACTAGCTAAGTACTTCAATACCAGAGGCAATCAAGTACCTCTTGTCAAAATGCTTAAATAAAATTTTAGTAGGATCACATAACTCTTCTCTGTACTATGTATAATAATAAAATATAATATTAAACAGTAGCAATACAACAGAATCTCGTTAATCCATCTAACTCCAATAATACTGATATTTTGCTTAATCCGAGGAGATAAAAAAAAAGTTGTAAGTTACAAATAGGGAATGCGAGGTTACAAACTAGCTGGAACAATCTGGAACTGGTTGCATAGCTCTGTATTTTAAACCAATTTCTGCAACATGCATTTCGAATGATGCAGCATCAAGTCTGTTGGGAACATCATAATATAACGTATATACTATACTGTATTGCTTTACATTTTATGTAGGAATATAGGTCTATATCCTTTAAATGTATAATAGATGTATTCTGTTCATGTAAACTGAGTTTAAATGTAGGTTATTTCAGTGAACCCAGAATTTCGTTAATTCAGACAACTTAGCTCCTAATTAGTCTGGATTGACGAGTTTCTATTGTATTTTATTATTTCAACAGTAAGTGATTCAAATATGTAGTATATTTGAATTAGAGTTCAAGATTTTAGTAGGCTAATTAATACTTTGGGAGAAAATACCAAGAAATGCATACGCTATTAGATAAATAAGAGTTTCCAGTAAGTGTAATTAGACAAAGTGTCATTTTAGTGTTTCCTACCTTCTGCTGAGGTGGCATTCCAGTCCCATGATGGCTGCCCCCTCTTTCACCACCTCCAGAACCTGGGCCGCCACTAGGCTGCTGTCCTTGCTGTGGAGGGGGACCTCCTCGACCTCCACCAGGACCACCCACATCTGTCACCACCTTCCGACTATCCTCTTCTTCCTGACGCTTCTCGTAATGTACAAAGTCATCGAATATTGAAGTTGAGTGACGATAACCATGAAGAATACGCAATACTTGCTTTCCCTTTTCAAACGGCACTTCCTGCGTGTCCCGAGAGTTGGTCACTGGTTTATTCTCGTTGTTTTCAAGCCTGATGTGACGCAGTTGAACATTTGGGACATCTTTGACGTAAATCCAGCGCACGCGGAACTGTCCCTTCCACTTGTCTTGCGACCAGACAGAGCTCGAAGCATGGTAGTCCACTGGCGACACCATCTGTGCCATTCCGCAGAAATGTCCAGACCCATTCACAGAGAAGAAGAGGTAGACGGGGCCCCCACCACCTTTCGTTTCACGTTCTCGGTACGCTTGATCCAGCCTTTTGTTTCCATGCTCAGTTGAGCACCAGATCTCGTACTTGATGGAGCGATGTATGTCATCTTCTGAATACGACTTGATCACAAAGAATCGTGCCCCCTTGGCTGACAAGTCAAAGTCCGGCGGATTGTAATTATTCTTGACACGTAGTTCATCAAGCACGGGATGAGAGGGCAGTGGCGCTGGCACCATCACATTGCCTGGATGGGGTCCTGGGGGCTGTTGTTGAAGATGATGGTGAGGGGGCGGTGCCCCAGTCCCACTCCCTTGAGGATGATGAGGATGGTGAGGATGATGGGGTCCTGTAAGAATGGTCACTTGACCGGGATGATGACTCGGATGATGGTGCGGGGGAGCTCCAGCAGGCGGATACCCTGCTGCTCCACCTCCCGGAGGACCTCCTGCCCCTCTCGGCCCACCTCCTCTCACTGGCCCACCCCATGCTGGTCTTGCAGTGGGAGGAGGACCGACAGGCTGTTTTGGTCCACTGATCGAGTTCGCGCCTCCGTTCTTGCCCTCCCACGTTCCAATGTCCATGTTATGTTTCCCAGGCACCATGGGTGGTGGCGGCATGCCTGGACCCTTTTTCTTCATACCGCCTGAAGTCACTTGGGGTTGTGGTTTTGCTGGCTGACTTGCAATGGTTGCCCATGTCATCTTCTTGGGTGGTGCTGGTGCTGGTGCAACGTTGGTCTGTACAGCCACCATTCCTCCTCCTACTCCCACCCCCGTGTCCATGCCACTAGACTTGTTGCCTCCTGTCACATCTTGCTGCTGACTCTGACTCTGTTGCTTGGACAGGTCCTTACTATCCACTACTTTTATCACCCCTGGAGTCACTCCCCCATTCCCGCCAGCCACATCAGACAGTCCCAATCCCTGCATGCCCTGCTCCACTGCTTTAAGACCATCCACTCCACCACCTGCTGAGCTGCCCACTCCTGCTGCCGTGGCAGCACCGTACATCCCGTCCCCACCTCGATAATAGTCGTCGTAGTGGGGCTTTCTCGACATGGCTGCAGAACTCCCCCATGTCGAATAATCGCCATTGCCATGGAAATAGTTGAATCCTGCTGCGGCAGCAGCAGCTGCTGCTGGCTGTCCAAATGCTGTTCCAAAGCCACCTCCCCCTCCCCCAAACATCCCGTCCATGCCGTACGAGTCGTGCCCCATTTGACCCCCATATCCACCTAGGAACGTCATGGGATCTCCTCCATTTGACCATGTCCCATCTCCTACACCAAATGCCTGATAAGGGAACGATGTTCCATAGTAGCTGGACATGCTGTACGGGTCCGAAGCCATCGATGTAGAGATCGGAGTGTTGTAACCCTGTCAAAGCAATTCAATTATCTAAACGACTGTCTTTTTGTTTTGCACATAATCAATTATGGATTGCTTTATGTATATGGCATATAATTAGTACTCACACCTGTAGTTAAAACACTCTTTTCATATATTCATGCAATATCCATATCAGCTAAAATGAATGAATAAATGTAAACATAAGTATGCTAGCTACTTTTCCCAATTGAAATTCTTAATATAATTAGAATACGGTACACTTCATAGGCCTATGCCCGACACTTCTGAAACACATAATTCACAGAAATTTTAATAAAACCATCCTAGAAATACGTATTTAAAAAGCGAAAAATTATGAGCAATGTACAACAATGTTTTTAACTGAAAACAAAGAGGCTAAAATCTGGTTATCTAATAATTAGGCCAATAAAACTACATAGGCCTATCAATATTTGTTTTTAACAATAAATTAACTTCAGTTTAACTGTAATAAAATTTATACATTCCTATTTCTATTTAAAACATCATCAAAAAACGAAATATCTTCCTTTGCTACTTGCCGAATATGTAGGCTAATAATTTAGTCGTAAATATTACCTGATGATGTGGGGTCCTCCATGAATCAAATTCCTCATGATCGCCTACGTGGTCCTTTGGGCCATTTGAAACTGAAAACAATGAGGATGATTAATTATGATATGAAATGTCTACTACATTCAAGGTCATATAAATGAATCTCAAACTAACTAAAGCTTGTATAGACCTGTAAATTACATAAACGTGTAGACAAAAACCCCAATACAATAGAGTACAATCCCTGAACTTCTATATGGTACAAGAAAAATAATAAATATATGACATCAACAAAGTTAACATGATGATTCTAATGGCATAACTTCTTTACAACAAAGCATATGAAATTAATTTTTTTTCACGGCAAATTCACTTCCAAGCTCAACACGGACTTCCCAAATATATCCACAATCTATATGTACAATTTCAATAGTATAATTATACTGCTAGAGTATTATTATTTGAATATAATGAAGTGAGACTTCTTTCATTTGACAGCATGTGCTTTGATCTTCTTACGGCCTACCTTGATTCCCTTGTCCTTTCATCCGCTGCATTGTCACCAAGAAGACACCATGAAAAAGAGATTAAAGGTAATATCAGCTACTGGTGTGACGAAAAACACTTCGCAATAGTTTAAAAAAAGTCACTTAACACAACTACGCCCAAGACAAATTCTTTCCCTACCTGGTCTGACACGCCTGCAGACATCACCTAATTTATGCACTCTTCTGCTTTCTTCGCGTAAAGTCTCTTAAACTAAACTGTCAATAAATTACGTGCAAGTGCTTGATAGTCCTGTTAGTGGCGGATACACAATCAACTTATTAAAATATATAAAACTCGAAGCACTAATCACTTCATGGAGGAACAATGGCGGCTGAACCCAACTCCGAGAACTTGGGGACATGCGCAAGCGCAGTTATTTTTGGGTACGTCATTATATCAAGTACGTTCTGAAAACTGATTCATTTTCTACATAGGAAATAAATTTACTTCATGTACGAATTCATGAAGATAATTATCGTTTTAGCTGTAAGAAATTAAATAATATTAATTAAGATAACTCCCTATAAATTGAAGTTGATCTTCTACTGTTTAGAGGTTATAGGATACCGAACATTGAATTGAAATTATATACTAAGCAAGAAAGTATATTGAAGACACCCCGTTCCAGTTTCCGGTGATCAGCTTCTTTCGTTTTCCGTTTCCGTCAAGAAGTGATCTGGTGTGGAGTTGTTTGTGAGCGTTGTTCTTGGTAAACCAAATAATTAATAATGAAAATACGTATTAGTATTGATATTAGTAAGTTAATGTGATTAAATAACTATTTTGTATTGTTGCAGGTTATTAATTAGCTAGTGAAGATGGTTGCCCAAAAGAAACAGGTTAGTGTTCGCATACCACGTGTTTCTGGTATTTTTGTTTCCTTAGCTTTGATGAACTTCGTTGGTTACAAGGATGTTTAGTAATAAATTATTATTCTGTTGTTTCAGAAAAAAGCAATGGAGAGTATAAACTCTCGGTTAGCTTTGGTGATGAAGTCTGGAAAATACGTCCTGGGTCTAAAACAGACATTGAAGACATTGCGACAAGGCAAAGCCAAGCTCGTCATCATTGCCAACAATACTCCTCCACTTAGGTGAGACTGAGAAGTAGGCTTCCCTGAACTGTAAGGGAATGTTAATTAATGCACAGGGAAACCTATGGAGTAGTCTCATTCATACTACATTCAATTTGGCTGAAATATGTAGGCCCACTTCGGATGCATTTCGTATGGATGCAGGGTACTTTATGCAAGGTGATGCAAATATGAATACAGCTTGTCTTAAGATTTAACAACTTATGCATCTAATGAAACAAATAGGTCTACTTGAATTTCATGGTAGCCTATCAGTGAAGTCTGAGCGGATGCAAATTGTAGACTTAAATTTCCACTCCTCTTCAGTGTTTCGCTAGCGCGAATAGCCTTGAATTTGCTTAGTACGTGTTTGGGTTACTGTTAGAAATGATTCTGCAAGAGAGTTAACAGTATTCTTTTAGCGGTTTTATAAAATAGTCTACAGAATCTACAGAACGTTTTCATTGTTTCGAATTATTTTAGGCCCTTCTCCGTTTCGGATCATTAGCTTTATTCGGCAGTTATTATCCACCAGCTAATTACATATTTAATTTGTAATTCATAGTTAATTGGCTAAATCAGAAAGAACATCGCCAGTACGGGAAGTTATCCCCACATGGCAGCTGCTCTCCCTGTCTACAAGCCCTCCATAATGAACGTGCATTCGACATTCGCGTATTTAGCATAACGCAAAAAACCTCAATTACATCTATTAAATATCTCAATTCTGCCAAAATTAAATGTGCAGTCGACACTCACATGGTAAAAATTGCTCACTTCCGCAAAAATTTGATGTGCATTCGACAGCCCTCACGTGGTAACAATTACACCAATAATAAATTTAAAATGACAACACAACACTTACCTGTGAGAGTAACCCAATTGGAGACCCAAACTCTCAGACGTTATCTCCCCATTGAACATACGTAGATTCATTTTCAGCATGATTCATCATAGCCATGCGGTCTGAAGCGTTACTCATTACTCACAGCTTGTGTTCGGTAGGCAACTTCTACGGGATCAAATCCCCCCTTTAAGGAAAGATATAAGAAAAAGAAAAAAGAGCGAGAAGAAGGGAGAGATAGAACTGAATTCTGTTTTTGTTTCCTAGATAACGTTTTCTTGTTCCACCTTCCTCTGCTAGATGTCAACCCCTGCTTCCTAGTGAAGGGGATAGTGGGCGGAGCTTCTATAATTGTTCATTCAAATTTTCCCATTTATGGAATACAATTTACATTTTTATTCTACAAAGTGCAGGATAATTAGATACTTGCTGTAATTGTTCCGCACTCCTTCTTTTGCATTTATCTGCAATACTTCCTGTACTGGTACCCAAAATTTATTTACAAAGTCCTGGCTCGTTCGACAGCTTGGAATATTAACACCAGGGACTCTTGTCTGATATTGTCTTTGTACTTCATGAGCTAAATTTAACACACAATGATTGCACTTAAACACTCGTTGTTAAATGCTATGTAGTCTTCTATATTGTTTAGTCAACTATCCGAAGACAGGTCTGAGGCAACTAAGTCAGGAAATAATGGGCTAGGATGGCCAGTTCTTTTCCCTCCATTGCATACATCGCTGACTACAATTTACACTAGTCAGACTTCGGAAGTATACAAACAATAATTGTTCTTTCTCTGACATCGTCAAGTGAGATGTACTGCCTGACAATAGACGTACATATCAGCCAAAATCTCAATCAGAAGAAGATGCTATAGTATGTATGCTGGTAATTTTCTAGAATGAGTGAGTGTCCGTGACATTGGCTGCATCAGCTGGGACAGCATTAATTCAGCTATTCATTTTTGTTGAGTTACAGCAGCTGTGAGTGGCTGAATGGCCAGATTCCAAAATGTCCGCTGTGTTTACAAAGAAAAACACCATTGTGACACCATTGGTTGTTGCCTACCCCTCTATTTTCGTTGGCTTAAAGCGAAAAAAAAAAGTTAAAAGTATACAGAAAATGAAATATTCACGCTCACAACAAAGTTCAAAATCATAATCACAAACTGTATTAATATCTAGAAATAAACTTTAGAAAACACGACTTCCAATATGCATTAAAGCCATGCAGCTACTCATAAATTATCTGCATTGAATAAAAATATTAATCTGCATAAACTTCCTTGTTCGTCTCATTCTCTTCTGTTCGAAAGGGAGAAAATAATTCACTTTCATACAAGGCTCAGCTTAGGATATTTGCCAGGTTAGAGATGAGAATCTTGTTATTACTGGATCAGTATAATGGGTGACAGTTGAGATAAAAAGGATTTGCTTGCAACATACAGTAATTAAACTTTGACCATTAAGTTCTGATAACTAAAAAATTATGACAGTAGAACATCATTAATATGCTTAAAAACATTATAAGTGGGACAGCGCTATAGACGGGAAATTAATAAAAGGGGGGAAAACAATTTAGAACCACTTCATAGGAAACACATTATATTGTGCATTAGTTACAGTGCAAAATGCAAATAAGAGCAATTCATTTTCAATCTGAAAAAACCGTTACAAGCAGGATTTGGAAGTGTTGCAAGAGAGTAAAGTTATACAGGGTTATATATGAAATCTTCTCTGAGATTCTAGCTGATATATATTGGTATTGGTATACATCTATTATCAAGCAGTTCATCTCACTAGATGTAATGTGTCAGAGGAAGAACAATATTATTGTTTGTATACATTTGAAGTCCGATTAATGTAATATGTAGCTAATTGGCTATGTATGCAATGGAGGGAGAAAGGAAATGACCACCCTACCCTATCATCTCCTGGCCTAGTTGCCTGTCTTTGAACAGTTGACTAAACAAACAAAAACAAAAAACATATATGAAATGACCAGACACTGTATAAAAGGAGCATAATGAACGGGATAGTGTTATATGCAGGAACATATTAACGAGGTTTTAATGTTCCCCCCTCCCCACATTTTTGGTAGGCAGCAGACATTTGCAAGTTTCCCAATATTATTCATGATCATGTCAGTTTTGGCAAATACATGCATGTGTGTATGAGTGAACTCATGTGACAAACAGCAAAATAGTTCTAATGCATTTGTGAACACTGTGTGTGTCAGTCACCTTAATGAATGAGAAAATGTTTAATACTACCCATTAGTGAATTTTATCTCGTCTGTATTCATTTACAGTCCATTTTAATTATGAATTACAAATACAAAAGTTGTATTTTAGTTTACCTATTTTGCAAAGGAGGTAAACATTGCATTATGGTGTGCCATCTTAATGAATGAGAAGATTTTTAATAATAATAATAAACTTAGCTTCCCTTATGAAAAGGTTGCCAGATTTGACAAAGCGTATTACATATAATTTGGAAACACACCTAAAAGGTAAAATGATACACATTAGAAACAGTTAGGGAATCAGATATGCAAAAGTCAGAAAAATTTATACCTAAGTAGCGTTTGTGCTCATTTGGAGTTAATGAATTTAATCTGATCTGTATTAATTTACCAATTCAGATACAAAAGTTGTATTTTAATTGAAGACCTATCTTTCAAAAGGAGCTAAGTGCCAATTTGCAATTTTCATTTTATTCACTCAAAGATAGGTACATCCATATGGGCTCTGTTGTAGTTTAACTTTACTGTAAGTGACTCATTTGTGCGCAAAAGATGTTAGAGATATCTCAACTTGCATTGGCAGGTGTTTTAATCATTTCAGAAAGCTATTTTTGGCACTTACGCCCTTGGAAAGATAGGTCTTCAGTGTGATTAAGATTATGTAAAATTTTGGACTTAAATTATATAATTACGACAGTAAATTCAAATCGAACATTTTTTTTTTTTTTATAGCTTTGTTGTCTTATTTCTTGTATAATTTCTGAACTGTGTATGTTCTGTCTTTGCAGGAAATCTGAAATTGAATACTATGCAATGTTAGCAAAAACAGGAGTACACCACTATTCTGGCAACAACATTGAGCTAGGAACAGCTTGCGGAAAGTATTTCAGAGTGTGTACATTGTCAATAACAGATCCTGGAGATTCTGATATCATTCGATCAATGCCAACTGGAGACGGCCAGTAATTGTAATTCCTTACTTTATATGTTCATTAAAAATATGAAATAAAACTTTGAATTTAATTTAATGCTTACATATTGTCAGTTACGAGCAAATCACATTAAGTAAAAAAAAAAAAAAATACTTTTGAGAAAAAGTTTTATATAATGTACATAATGGGTCTGTATAATCTTAGAATTGAAAAATGTAAACATTAAGAGGAACTTACTAAAAACTAAATTTTGAGAATTCAGTTATGTTGTTAACTTTCAAACGCTTTTTTTCTCTCAGAAATAATATTTATTCATTGTGTTTTGCTTGTAAACAAACTATATACCTTCCAGAGCATAGTAGAGGATTATACTAATTTGATCAGCCACTTGAGTTAAAGAGAAATTAGACAAATATTAAAAAAATTATATATATATATATATCTACTTTGTCATGCTCCTCTGATAAGGATTATTATTGTTACTCTTATCTCTACTTGAGTTTGCTGGTCAAATTACCTTTCCCATCCCATATGTTATCCACTTTTCAATCTCCAACCTATCAGTGACTTTGATCTCACTATTCATACAACTTTCTTATTCCAACAACCCATAATCTTCTTTAAAATAATATTATGTACCCATCAATGAATGGATATGGAAAAAATAAATTAAAAAGTAGAAGAATTTGTATCCTTGCTATGTCAGGGTGTGTACATGTCTAGGTGATAACACAGTCTAGTATATACAATCACGAAGCTTAATACTTACTAAATATAAATATGCAAACATAGACAGTTGAAATATGCATCCATAGATAAATGCTCACCACCAGGATCGCTACTATTGCCTCATCACAGTCTCTTTCCCTAGCAGAAGATAAAATTTATTGTACTTTCGATATTGTGTTCTTTTGAAAAAATTAACACCTTCCACTATTGAAATATGAAATACATAAAATATATATTATATTCTATAAACTCACCTTCCTGGATCTTTCGGAAGGATAACTCTAACCTATTTTTCTTACAATTTATAGTGCTACAAACGTCTCTTTTCCCCATATTATTATTCAAATTATTGTATTTTAGCCATTTACAGTTATTACAACCGATAACGAACATTTCACAGTTTACATAGCTTTTCACAAAAATGCGAAATATGGCACAGTCAATGCTTTTTCGATCTAGACCAGGCTGTAATGTTTGTTCGGGTTTTCTATTTCAGTTTATGGAGCTCAGCGAAATATTATAACTTTATTGGTTGTCATTGCTAAGCTTTACTTAGTGTAATTTGTCCATAAGTTCCGTTTACTTCTTGTTGCATAATATGTTGCAGAAATAATTACAAACCTGTGTTATTTTAATGTGAAGAGAATTTTACATGTTAACATAATCTGTTCGCATCAACATTTCAAGTTTAGAATGGAAGCTATTTTGAGGTTCAATAAAAACGAATTTATATTGATTTTAATTTAGCACATCTACCTTCCTTAATTGTAGACCACTCCTATGAAATTAGTGTACGTACGATTGTGTTACTTCGTCTCTTAGGTAGTAGATAAATACAATAATTCAGTACTCAATTGTAGTATTAAAATATAGACAAAATGTGACTGGTGTCATACATGACATGTTTAATTATAATGTTGTTGTTTTCTAATGCCAGGTGTTTGACAAAGTCATTTGACCTCTTGCACTCCAATATTTTTCAAAGATATTATCATGATTAGCCACTGAAGCACAGATTTTGAGGTGCTCCGAATCCATTTCTTGGTTTGAGTTGCACAATGGGCAGTTAGGGGACTGATATATTCAAATTCTATGCAGGTGTTTGGCCAAACAATCATGGCCTGTTGCCAATCTAAATGCAGCTACAGACGATTTTCGTGGTAAATCGGGAATTAACTGTGGATTTTGATGCAGAGAGTTCCATTTTTTCCCTTGGGATTGAGTTATCAAATTTTGTTTGTTGAAGTCTAAGTATGTAGATTTAATAAATCTAATTATAATGTATAATTGCGAATATAGTAATATAAGTTAAATATAGTAAACATAATTTATAATATCCATATGACATATGTAGTGACAGGGCACTGGAGACCACTAAAATTAGACAGAAAGGGGCATCTAGTACAGTAAGCATAACCTATAATTTCAACATATCTAAATATTCGTGTGGTGCAACTGAAAATTATTGAATTGTGCATAAATGAATGTACAAGAATTTCGCAATATTTAATCGAAATAAAGGCAGGTATTACACATATGAACAATGTAATTTTCACACCAAAATGATATTACACCTTAACTCGCAAGGAATTATGTGTGAAGTGTCCCCTAATCATTGTTTTAAATTTTATTAATGCAGTTACACTACATTTTAGAGAAATATATGTTACTCTTTATGCATTCCAATTAATTTATATGGTTGAAACGCCGCCCTTCGTTGATCGGGTTAAGCGAGTCACATGGTCTGCCTTACGGCCTGTATTAGATCACGATGGCAGTGACACAGTCTATTGTTCCTCACAGTGGTCCAAGCGGCTAGCAACTATCGCGAGAAATGCAACTCGTTGGCAAAAAATCATCCCAAGCTTCGTGACTATATAGTAGACTGTGGTGATAAGGTGAAGATAAGCAATGCACGAAGGCCAAGGCTCCATCTTCAAAGTAGAGTAAACAATTTGGGACTCAATAGGAATTGAAAGACTGGCCCAAGGCCCATTTCTTTTAGAACTCATTCCAACATTTTTCTTAATACATTAGAAAGGTCACAGGCAGGATAATTTAGGTGACCAACTCATTCAGGTTCACTAAAAATTGATTTATTCTGGTAGAGTTAAGGCATTAGACCTTCACTTCCACACCACCAAAAATGTGGTTGAAAAGGTACATTATCATGCAAATTAATCTAATATAATGTGCGACAAAACGAAAATATAAAAAACAATTTACATAATTAATCAAAGGAAGATGGGCTGTTCTAGTATCTAGAAGACTAGAAATGGTTAATCTAATACAAGAAAATTATTACTAAAATACTAAAGACAAAATCATTATCAGCATAAATCTAGCAACGGATTTCAGGGAATGAAACATACTTTACTAATTTAATTTTAAACTGTGACAGTGTCCTGCAATCTCTGACGTCACTAGATAATGAATTTTAGATGAGTATAGGAAAGTCTCACCAGCTATTTTCGAGGTTCCTGCTGGGCCTTCTCAGCTACCGTAGCAGTCCTGTGCAACAAGTACCCACCGTACATCATGCCAACAGGCATTCCTGACTTGGCATTGCCCGTCCCCACGACGAGGATACTGACGTTGGATTTTAGGAGAGAAGAGCAGAATGGAAGGAACACACAGATAGAATGACAGAAGACATTAGTGAATAACAACTGAATAGACTATAGTGGACTTTATGTTGTCAGCAAACAGCTGGATACATTAAGAAGATAGATTGATTAGTGAAGATTGAAAGGGAAGAACGCATAAGAGATGGCTGGATACTTGTCTCTGAATGAACAGGCTTGGTAGCCTATACGGAAGATAAAAAAGTATTTTTAATCTCAGTTAGGCACACAGTATAGCAACTCATTTTTCTTGTGCAAAAGCATCTACGGGAGAAGTCATACCAGTTGTGTTTACACAAATTTCAGGAGTGTTTTTCAGAGGCTACACCAATAAAAACAGTGTGCTTAAAATCAGGTTTTTGAGTATTTCACCATGTCCTGGAACTTAACATTTCCAATGTTTCGGAACTACATACAGGTTCCATCATTGAGCACATAGGTAAGACCAGGTAGGTCACCTAGTCTGTTGGGATTTTTAAGTCTTGCTAATCCAGACGACTGAGCAAAGGTTTTAATTGGCTATTGTTTATATAGGAAACTAATTGCTGAAGTCAAATGAAGCACTCAGGAAAAACATAACATACATTACAATGCAAGTGTATGTGGAACACAATTATAAATAATGATTCCGAATTATGGAACCTGTATGTAGTTCTGAAACTTTGGAAATGTCAAGTTCCAGGACATGGTGGAATACCCAAAAAACCTAATTCTGATCACAGTCTCTGTAAAAACATCTAAAAACTACAATAAAAAATGTATTGTTATTTATTATGTGGCAAAAAAGAGATTTATTCTACATAAAAAAAAAGTTTTCCAAAGCATGCTCTAACAGAACACACACTTGGAAAGAGATTATGGAGTTGAGCCCATAAGGTATTAGTGGTTCATAAACTGAATCCAAGTAATCCAGTGAAAAGTAACTGACAATAATTGAATCCATTTTTTTTATTAAATTATTTTGAAGCATTATGTGAACAACATTTTACTATACCTAGTTTTCACAACTCAGTGTGATAAAAGCACTACACAGTTCAGCAAGATGGCACAACAGTACACGCATTGTTGCATTCCATGAAACTGTGAATTTTTTTTTTTTAAGACAGAGTAATAAGCAGTAGACTATGGCCTACTCAGTCTCCAGATTTGTCGATGTGCGACTTTTACCTATGAAGTATCTTCAAACCCATGACGTGGTTAATACACAATATTTTAGTAGGGATGAGTTCCAGCAAGTGTCCCAGAATTTCATACGTCACTGAAACATGTTTGTAGAATGTAATGGAGGACTTCTGGGCAACTGATCTGAACTTCATAAGATTCTTTTCATTTCATTAAATAATTCACTAATCACGTGAAAGATCACTTGTCACACTTCCATGTGTGAAACATCAAGAGTGTTATCCACAAGAGCTGGTGATGTGCTTGCCAGACTGTACTGCAGGAGTGTCAATCCCTTAGATTTTATTCATTCTATACCATATACTGACAGTTACAGCTTACCTGATGTTATTTCACATTAACATCTTCAGCAGTGAAGAACACTTACGCCAATGGTGGCCAATCTTTTCTTTCTGAGCTTGAACCAGTAAATAGTCATAAATGATTTGAAAGAGAGAGAGCGAGTGAGAAAGGGGAGGGGGAGAGATAAAGAGAGGACAGAGAGAGTGTGAGAGGACGAGAGAGCGACACAGTGACAGAGAGACATAGAGAATAGGGAATATTTCTCTAAGAGCGCTATGACACCCAAAATTGTATATTTTCTTTCCAAAACTCACTTGAAAAAATTCCGTGTTTTCAGGAATTTGCTGCTATTGCAAGGAAGAGAAACTTTTCTGGCATACTTATCTTGAATTGTTTAGCATCTCTTCATGAAGATTTTCATAGCCATTGGGACATTCCAGATCAAATTGAACAAAAAACATGAAAAATTTTCTTTGGGTTTTGTAATTTTTGTACACATGCACAATAAGAGTCAAAATAAACATTCTATAAAATGTAGGTCCCTAACTGTAATAGATTTCATAGAAGAATTCCCTAAATTTACCGCACCAAAAAAAAAAAAAAAAAAAAAAAAAAAAAAAAAAAAAAAAAAAAAAAAAAAAAAGAGGCTAATTTTGAGGTTGGTATTTCAATTATCCTTAAAGATGGGAAATTGAATCAGGTATGATTTTCATACAGATAACATAAGCTTCCTGAAGATATATAATTCAGATTGTTTCAAAATATTAATGAATTAATCATAAAAATGTTAATTTTATCTTTGTTCAAATTTGAAAAAAAATATATGAATATATTTCTGTATTCACTTCATTTTCGTAATATATTACTTGAAAATTTAAAAACTGCGAATTTTTTTTGCTGTCGGATTTCACATGGAATGTCACATTCCTGAAATCTAACCATGAATTTGAACTAGCTGCTTTCTCTGGACATAATGGAGTTTTGGAAAGAAAACTCACATTATCACCAGCTATCTTGCAAACACTTGGAGTTCACGAAAATTGTATTCTTTTTTTTATTAGCTACATAATTTTAAATACACTAAACAGTGTCACATGAATGAGATTAACCTCTACTATTTTAGATGTCCTTCATGCATGAGAGAAAATTTTTAAATATTGGCAAATACCACACAACTTATACTATGATTTGCATATTTAAGATTCTGAACCTACTTTAATAAACTATGGAAGACTTTACTAAAGATTTCGTTTATCATTGTCACTTATCTTTTAAACAGCACACACCCAATTGAAAAGTTTCAGAGAAGAAATATGAAGACGAAGATTACTGATATAGAAAGAAATATAATTTTCTTTTGTGCATAGAGAACATCTGTGGACACATGTTAAGTTTCCATTCCTGTCTTGTATGAATATTACAAAATCACTTATGTACAGTGTCATTTATAATAAAATGCAGTAAGAAATGGGAAGAGGGCACAATCACGGAAAACTGGTAATTGTGCCATTTCGAAATGCACAGTTCCATTAGTCCACAGGATGGATTTTTAGTTAAGATTGGAATGTAACTAAAACAATAAAACATGAAATATATTGCACTTTTGAACCCACGCACCTCAAATGATACTCGTTCCATACCACCACACATAAAACTGTATAAAAATATAACATATAAAGATAACCACTACTTCACCTTAATATTTGCTCCACACTCTTGAGCAAATTGTAATATTGACAATGTCTGCTTCTACAATTTTGGGAGATCACCTAAAGTGTCTCAGGAAATCTGCAGGGTTTTCTACTTTTCAGCAGCTAAGAATGGTATTCATCTTAACTAGATCAGTTTACATTTACAGTAAGAGCTTAGCAGATACAAGCTCAGATGATTTACATACAAAAGCAGGAATACGTACCAGTACTATAATGCAGCTTATCCTTACATTGCAGTATGTTAAATGGAGCACACTGGTGCCAAGTGTCAGATGACAACCAGGTGATATGTCAGATGGGTGAGAAAAGCTTTTATGATGTGAAATCATATTTTTGATTATGGTACCCATTAGAGTGCGCTCTGTCAAGATTTTATATGATATTATAATACATTTGGGATTAGTTGGAATTCTAACATAATGTAAGTTTTTAACATTTGACACAAACAATTATCATTGCCTGTCAGTTATTGTGTAGCCTTGGGCTCTGAAATTTTTCGTATCTTCTAAACATTTCTAGTAATGGTGCCTCTTTCAATGAATGCATATTTGTTGCCCCATGTTGATACTAAAAATCTGTCATGTAAATATCCATGTAAGGTGTGTAACACAAAACATTTGGAAAAGAATGATCTTCCTCTACTTTTGACAAAATGCTGTTCAGTGCTGCAAATATCACAGAATGCACAATGCAACACACACCATTCTGTATTCTGTCTAGCATTTTTTCTGCCTTAGCCCAAATCACGTAAGTGAAGTGGGTAGGCATTGGATACACACACGTTTGTTTCTTATTGATGAGAGCGAGAGAGAGAAATTCATTTTTCTTACAGAACATCATCAAATACATCATGGTTTAGACCCTTAGGCGTGTGTCATTTCCAGGAAATCAGAACTGTTCTCTTCATCTCTTTCTGGGCCTGCCAAGATCCCTTCTACCAACTGGCTGATATAGGAACATCTGTACAGGAGTGTGATTTATGTCCATTCTCATCAGATGTTGGTACCACTGCTGTCTAGAAGAGTCTATGAAGTCAAGAAGACTGTATTTGTAACTCTTCACGAATTTCACTATTTCTCTTCTGATCTTCCAATCTGTAACCAGCAAGAGGTCTTAATAATCTCATCTCCGCCGCCTCTATTCTTCTATGTTGTTGTTTGGTCAGTAACCAATTTTCGGCTCCATATGTTAACAATGGTATTGTCATTGTCTTATAAAATTTCAGTATTGTTTCCTTCCAGACTCTTTTCATTAAAGCTCGTTTCATTGTTCCCAGGAGCTGTAGAAATCTGGAGAGTTTAATTTCTTGATCGCTTGGTTGGTCATATGTAATATTACACCCTAGGTAATTAAAATTTGAAACCTGTTCTAAATTGATATCATTGATTGAAAATTTGGTTCGTTTGAGTTGAGATCCTATGAATCCGAAAATTTTTGTTTTCTTTGTAGATACCTTCAAATTGTAATCGAAAGCTATTTTATACATGCTGAATACTGCTCATTATCTGAGAGGATCAATATATCATCAGCAAAAAGCATAAAATTTAGAGGTGTTTTTCCGATAAAATTAACATTCAGTTGTGCTTCCCATTTTCTCACAACTTCGTCGATATAAAAATTAAACAATGCAGGTGACATGGGACACCCTTGTCTTACACCTCTTGTTATTTCCTTTGAATTCTTACAGATTCCGAAAATTATTTTAATTTTTATTATGCTATTCTTACAGATTTGATATTAAAATACATTACTGGAAATTTATAATGGTGTTATCAGGCAGATGCATATATACTTTATCGTATACATATATTAATTCAAGAAATCACGCCATTCCACATTTAGGTATATTTGGCAAGAACTTGGCAGTAGACAAAGGTAGAGCTTGTCAGCAATCTGATGTGGCAGGGATGATTACAGTCCATTTAATACAGTATTGCAATATAAGGATGACATGCTTTACAACATTCTTGCAGGAACACATTTTACAACTTATTAAGATGTAATAAATCAACTGACAATATTCATTTTCTTAAAATAGTATTATATTAAGATATAGAAACAATTAATGTATAACAGAATTAATTACAAACAATTCTGTTTACATGTTCTCTATAGAAGTGTGTGCAGGTCGAAGGTTGGATTTGTTTATGGATGACAGTTTTGATGCTTCACTCAATTTCAAGAATCATGTCTCTAACATGACTTCTAAAAGAAAATATTTCATATAACATTAATTAAAATGTACTGACAGTTAACTTATTTTTCGAGAAGCACCATCCAATCTATAATTTTAACTTTAATTATTTTTTATACGAACATAATCCAGGAGAGAATAGGGGGGAAAAAACCATTTTTGAACTTGGCTTGTACCATTCAAGGTATTTTAAAGTAAGAAGAAAGTCTCGTTTTTTCAAATTTTATACCAAATCTCAAAACTTCATTTCTTTGCTTCAAGGATATAATTTCTTTAGATTTTCTTACATCACTATAGTTCTATATATTCTTAGTCTTGAATTAAGATTTTTATGTGGCATAGAATTTTAATCTAATAGGTACATACAGAATTTGTGGACAATAAATAAATAATAAATAAACATCTGAATAACAGTTCCAATAAATATATCAGCATTAATAACGTCACATCAAATATTTTAAACTATGAAATTAACAAATAATGCATACAGTATAAATGTCAAGTCTCTGCATATGGTCTTCATATGATCAAATATTGAGCCATTTATGTGTTATGAATCACTATTAACTACTTGTCATGAGAATGCACTGTTACACTATATTTCATGGCGCTACAGCCTTTGAAGATTCTTGGCCTCCCTATTTGGGCTTCTTCCAACCTGACATTCGACATGACGTAACCAAGGTGGGACTTCAATAACATGAGGTCAACATGATGCCAGACTTCCATCTAAGATAACACAGGGCATCATATTGACAATGAATAAACATCCACCAACAATAAAGCTGCATGCCCGAACTGCTGCATCCACCATGGTTGGCCATCATGAAATGTAGTTGAATAAAACACAATACGTATTAGCTGCCAACAGGGGCAAAAAGTTACGAGTGCAATAAATAGTGTAGCTGATTTATTTTTATATAAATTAGGTAATTTAAGATATCTAACTACAGTAGAATTAGCATTTCTTTTGATTTCTGACAGCTCGCTAGCCATTTGGCTTATGGTTGCTAGCTGTGTGGCTTATGGGTTGTCATGGCAACCAATGTTAACACTGGAAGTAGTCAATCACCGTCTGATACCCCCCCTGTTCTCTTTGTCCAAGCTTGCAGGCAATGCTGCCACATTATCGAACATATTGCTGTCTCACTGACCGAAGCCTAGCAATAGTAGGAAATTGCAACACTGCCATGAGAGCAGACCATGCGGTAGCCAGCTCGGAAGCCAAAAGAAATGTTAATTCTGCTATAGTAGTTCATTGTACTGTTTTACAATGGAACAATAGCCAATAAAATGACTGTTACATGATAAATGAAAACAAAAAATATCACAGCATAAATGTTACACATTTAAGAACTCTAATAAGATAGTGTTGAGTAAGACAAATAAATATTTTTGTATACATATAACGTCAAAATAGCAAAGTTATTATAAATTAAATGTAGCCAGATATCGTCTGCACTGTGTTTCAAGAAATTACGTTATATGTCAGGAAAGTTAATCTTGTACGATTTCTTTTGATTGGGCGACAATATACAATGAATGAAATAGTGAAAACATGAATTACGTTCCTTTTACAATTCTCAATTTTTTTTATTGAATGGTAACTAACAACATTTACTTACATAAAAAAATATTTAACTGTAGAATGTATAATTCAAGTTTCATTATGTTAACTGATTTATATTGCAACTGACATGTCATGTCATCTCATCTATAAAAGCGAACTTATTACTGTATTGCTAACTGAATGACAAACTAAGAAATATTAATATTTACCTGTATGTTAAATACGAAATGTAAAATTGTATAAAATTTTACATTTAGCAATGAAAGATTTCTATAACATAGATGAGGATTTAATTCAGAGTTCCTCAATATAATGCAAATATAAGTTAATTCTCAAAAAAAAAAATCGGTATGCACTGAACAGAAATACAAAAAGTGAAATCTATGTTATTTTGCAGCAGTAAACTGAGAAAGAATTATATCAGTTTCATTTACACATGCTATTTCTGACTGAATTTATCTCAAATTCTTTCTTTTATTAATTTGCACTTTTCTGATTATATCATGTATTGCCTTTTAATTTTATTTTCTTTATGGAATAATTTTGTTTATCTGATGTACTTGAAAATCCAAAGAAAATTAATTCAAATTCTTTTTATCATTTCAATATCTTAAGGAACATTATCCATTGGTTACTTAAAAATACGTAAAGATGACGCACCCAGAATCACACATACACTCTTATGATTATTTCGATGTCCCATGTGTTTTATCAAAAAGGATAACAACATCGTGCAACTCATCATTCTGCTAAGCTCAATTAAAACACTCGCTCATTCTCTCGTATACATGTAATATAAAAAGTCTCACTACAAAGTGAAAGATGAAATACCAAACTTTATGAAATCCTAATAATATCATAAAACTTACTTTCTGTAAGAGAATACAATTCTATAGTTAGAAGCTTAAAATTCATATCAACTCCATTACCATATAGATTCTAGAAACCTACTTAAAATCAGTTACAAATACCATTTATTTACTGGCTAGATTTTGTATGAAGTAAAACATGATATCTGAAGAAGCCCAATTCCTTGAAATTCTTTTCAGATAAAATTTAACTAGGCGTATGTTTTTAAAACAAGTCTTGGTAATAATAGATCAATTCCTTATCCTTCTTATATATCTCTTCTCTTGTTATTTATATCTTTAATTACAAGATTGGCACCAAATACCTGGATATAGTTATGGTTATTATCCAAAATCCTCTTAAAAGTTCCATAAATGTTACATGTACTTTCATTGTGTAATCAACAATGAATTAAAATGTTTAAGGAAGACATTAATATAAAGCCAGAAGTCAAAAGCTTAGTCTTAAGGTAAAACAGAGATGAAATGACTGAAATCTTTCTAGTTCACTTCTTTTTACTTCCAGCTCCAAGAATAAAATTGTTCTTAAATGCTATGCCGGTTTTCCCTTTACTACTTAGTGAAAATATCAGAGATTCAAACACTATTAATAAGTTTAAGTCTCAGTTTAAATAATAAGGAGGTTATATGTACAAGTTCCAATTATAATATCTGATGGGGCATCACGGAAAAATTTAATTAAAATAAATTGTAACCGTTTCTCAATACAATGTATCTTTATTATAAACAAAATACCAATGACATTTAAACTATGAGGGCCATTTCATAAATAATGCACATGTTGGTAGAACTGTGAAGTGGATGAAGGAACACCAATGCAAATTACGTCAGTTGTAGTTGAAAGCTTGAGGAACAAGCACATATGTTCGTTTCGTCCATAGTATACTCTGCATTTAAGCAATGAGAGCTAGAAATGGATACAATATATGGATTATCTTTGTAGGGTACACTATGTTTTTTAGAGTTCCCCAGAGATAAATGTCATCTTAATGTGTTAGGTCAGAGGATTGAGGGGGCTACACATCCCTACCAATAATCAAATATTCTATGAAGTTCTTCTATATAATTGTTGTCTGTATGTGCTGTTGCAGAATCCTGTTGGAAAAAGGCAAAAGCATGATGTCTCTCCAAAAGATTCTGCGACAACATGTACAAAAGAAGATTCTATGGGTGAACTTCACACAATATTAGAGGATAGAACATTACCAGTAGGAATCTATGGCCCCTTTGATCCCCTTACCTAATCACTTGTGATGTTTTATCTTCGTGAAACTATAATAAAAGACAAAGTGTGCAAAAATAATCCATACTCTGAAAGAACTGACAAATAGCATCTGAGAAAACATCACCTCCATTTCCAAATGGAATTTCAGGAAGTGATGCACCACTTCTTACATGGGCATGACAAATGTTTGAAACAAGAACGCAGACAGAGTCAGCATTTGTTTCCGTGAGTAAATGATGTTCTAACTGCATATATTTAGTAATAATGTACATTAAGAGTTTGTTGCACTGCATATCACCTCACCGATACTAAACTGTCTGCATAAGTAGAGTCTATGAGTGGCTTGGCTGAGAGCCAGGTTACCACATTGCATTTTCTCTAGTCTACTCACTGTATTTTTTAACATAAACTAAATAAATACTTCTCCCAACAATAAATATTACAATAAACAAAACAATGTAGAGTAATTATAAAACACCCCTTTACATAATGCACACAATTTGAAAATCACACAAACAAAGCTTTATATTTATATATACGTGGTTACGTCTAATTTATGAAGTAAAATGAAAACATTTTGTTCTCCACAGTACACAAAAATAGAATCAGTTTATAATTTCAATAACGCAATATATCCGAGCTTATTTAGTAATTGACAGTATAAAAAGATGGAATGAAATTTGGTTACTTACAGTACATATTGTAACTGCTTCCAATATTATTTCCCTATCTATGAATACTACCATTTAAAATTACTAAAAGATACTGAAGACATTAATGATGTATAACGAGCTTCTCATATTACCCACAAAAGCCCTTTTAAGAAGATGGGAGGGGAAGTTGTGACAATATTCCATTATAGCTTTTCACCTGCAATCTCTGCAAACATTGTACACAATCTTCTTACTAACCCTATCCAGCAAAGTCAACTGGAACAGATGGCCGCAATGGCACATACTTGAACTTTTATTCTGCCAGTGCTTGCTATTTTTTCTAAGTAGATAATAAATATATTTTTTCCCGATGCAAATATTTTTGGCACATGTGATCTATATAATTTTATTTGTCACTTCATCCTGGGGTTGCAGAACTGGGAAAGAAAGGGGTGGAAGCGTGGGGAAAGAGTTTGTTCCCCCATCCACAAGGCCGGAATCTTTAATGACATTTGGCAAGCACACTGAACATTGTATCTCTTCTCCCCCTACCCTACAATGATGCGAGGGTTGAAGGTAAGGGATGAGTTACGTGTTCCGGCTTGTGACGTGTGCTACAATTGTAGCACAGTTTTCATTCCTTGGCAAATTTATTTGTATATACCGAATATAAAAAAAAATAGTTTGATGATTCAACAGAATTATTGTAGAAACATAGAGAAGATACACAAAAATCACTTTTTACGTATTAGGATGTTAAAAATACATACTTTCATGTTAATTTCTCTTCATGCTTCATATATTGAGAAAACAAAAGAATATCTACAATCAGTTGTGTGAACTATTTGCAAATATCGCACTGAACAAACAATTTATTGGCAATTTCAGAAGTTATTCGTTACCACCACAAATACAGTAAACTAATGATTACATTTGTTCCATCAAAGCTCGAGGTGTTGATTACAACACCTATGTCTAAAGTCATCTAGGATTCATGGTTGGTTATTAGGATACTAATTTTCGAATTACGATTTTGCTTTTTGATGTCAATGTTGTGCACTTTTATTTTGTTAAGATTTAACTCACTGAATTCTGGTTATGTTGTGACAAATGCAAGTTTTTTTTTTTAATTTAAACTACAAATGAAGAGGAAAATGGTTACCATGAGTAACTGATTAGTCAGGAGTAAAATTACATTAACTGTAAAGTGAGATCCTCATCTGTAATACGAGTTCTTACCATTTTGCTTAGACAGGAAGGAGAGCTGGGAGCTGAGCCAAGAGCCTTGTTTTCTCATGTCTAGTATAAAGATTAGGAAAGTGTTAATATATTCAGATTGCTAAATAAATTAAAATAAGCTAATCTCAGATCTTACACAGAAAGATTTGGAAGGTGTTCATATTTTCAAATTGCTGAACAAATTAAAATAAGCTAATCTGAGGTCTTAAGCAGTCAAAATCACAGCCATGCATGGCTCCACATTATATTAAATGTCAACTATTTTTTTACAAAAATGAACATCGCAAAATCAAAAAGAACTCGTATTACAGATGAGGATCTCACTTTACAGTTAATGTAATTTTACTCCTGACTAATCAGTTACTCAAATATCATTTTTCTTTGAATTACTGTCCCGGTTTTGTTCTGTTATAATTTATCAGTCATTGTTCTACGAAATTTAAGAAAAGTGACGAAGAAAATAAATGAAAACATCAATAATAATCATGCTGCTCAACATTGTACTTCTAAGATTACAGTCTGACAATGCACATTAAATACTGTGATAAGGGTAAGTGTACTCATCCCCTTTCACCTCTCCTATTTGAGTGCTGAGCTTGTTGCGTTCTGCTGGTGTATTAGGAAGGTACATTTTGTCGATGTATGGTCTTCATAGAACACATTTTCTGTTGCCATGACTTGACTGGTGCACCCACAGGTGCCAGCGTGAGCATGTGGCCACTGCTTGCTGGCACACCAGATGCTTGTGATCATCCAGGTAGGAAGTCAGTTGCTACACAGCCTGATGCTTCAGTGGCAGGAGTAGATGGGTAGAATAGTTGCAGATGCTTCCCACACAGTGCAGTGCAGCAATGCGGTGTAATCAAAGAACTTTAAGTAAAGTTCCAATCAACTACTAATTTTCAGATTACAGGAAACATGACACAGGTTCAGATCAGGGATACCAGATGCACCATCACCCCATGTTCTAATATTTGGCCAATATTTGAAATTTCAAAAATTAAATATTTCCTCCAAAGCCAGTGTCTGAGGAAATGTCCCCATAACACTGGCAGGATTCCCACGCTGGATGGCAATAGCGATTCTTTGCCTCAGAAAGTCAGTCGACCTGGAATCTCCATTGATCACTTGCAATTTTTTCCCCATGTCTGAGCCTCTGAGCACCAAGGTCCCAACAGCAAAAACAGTGACTTTGGAGGTGACAGGCAAATGAGATGGTGCTAAGATGTCGACACGTGTGGCATCCCACAGCAGAGATTTTCCATGAGACCAGGGTATCAGGGTCAATCCACCTGGTCTTTTTTTCATCAGAACAGTTTATTCGAATAGGTTCCAGGATTGATGGATAATCAGCAGAGACAAGTGCCCTTTTGATGATGTCTTTTAATTGAAAGTGCCTGGAAAATCTTCCAGTATTTTTGGAGTAACTTAAGCCATGGTGACCATAGACATCAACAACAACTCCACAAAGACATTTAAATAATAATTATATCTGATCATAATAACTTTTCCACGATGTTTAATATAGGTAATCAGCATATTTATGCTTAAGTGGCCAATAAGACAAAAATGTTACTCTGCTTTGAAAGGACAATCAGAAATTGGGTAGCATTACAATAAGAATAATGAAAGGAAATGTCTCTGAAGCATCTACAGTTTTTATACAAGAACTATTCAGAAAAGAACTTCAGAGTTTCACCAGCAATTTAACTAAACCATAGGTTAGAGAAATCTTATCTACAGAATCCCAGTACTTCTAAAACATATAAACTTACTGTCCTTATACAGAGATATGTATTTATCACAGCACACAAGCATTATTAAAAATTCATTTTCTACTTGCACACCTAATAAGAATGCTGCATAATTAAAAGCTCAATATGCTCAGATGAACAATTTAATTCCATTCTTTCTCAAAGATGTATTGTCAGAATTTCACACCTGTAAATATAAAATTTCTCTCTGATTATACTGGAAGATATCTTAACAGAGAGAGAAATTAAAAGATCCACCTACTACAGATATACTCCACTTTGCTCTGTCGAAGTATCAACCTAGCTGTTTTTCTTCTCTTCTCTATTACTGTCATGATTCAATATACTTGTAGAGTATTATATGCCTAAGGCTAAATACTACTGAATTTGATGTGATGAAGAGAAGGAAAGTACACCAAATCACTATTATTACATTTGTTACTGGGTTATAAAAAAAAAAAAATTCGGGCTACCTAATGTGATTCAATCAGCATATATTCCATAATTTTGGTTTCATTTTAAGAGGAACTTGGAGTTGATATGTACATTTTGAATGAAAGTATATAGTTTTATGAAGGAATATCAAAATTTAAAATATCCTACAATATTTCCTACAGCAATTTGTGGTAGAATACCCAAAGCTGTTGAAGCAGCCGAGCTTCATTTCAGCCATTACTTCACTTTCTTACTCGATGATCCTGAGATTATCTTCCGGCGTTGTGCAAACATATGCAGGTACATCTGGGGAAACACTGAAATTAAATATATAGAATTAAGTCAGTTATGACCAGACCAATAACTAAGGAAGGACTTTATAAAGCACTAAGTAAAATGTAGAATAGGAAAAGCCCTGGCATTGAAATAATAAATACTTAAAATATGATGGACCATATTACAACAGAAAATATTATATCTATTAAATAGAATATGAGATTAAAACTAATACCAAATTAATGGAAAACAGGCATTGTTATAAATATCCATAGTAAGGGTTGAAAATAAATAAATGTATGAAAACAACAGGAACAGAACACAATTGAGAAACAATGTGAATTTCGTGCAGAAAGGAACTATACTGATCCTGTATTTACTCTGCAACAAATTATTAGTAAGAAAAAAAAAAAGAACATAATTTTCTATCCCACAAATAATACCTCTAAGATGATTAATACTATTTTTATTTTTCTCTATTATATTTATATTATTTATCTACCTACCGGTACATTTCTTTTTTGCATGATCATGTTTTTGCTGCATTTACAGCTATTGTTGTTAGGTCTTGAAAGTTAGATTCCCAAACAGAAACTTGTTGCTAGGGAAACCATTCTTAATAACATAAAACTATACTGAAATAGACCCATTACAGTGCACTTGTTGTTACTCAGTTACCATTACAGTGCAGTTTTACGAAGGCTTTGGAATAATATTGCTCTAAATTTTCAATGCAAAATAGGCTATATTGTAATTGTAATTTTAAAAATATGATCGTGCAAAAAATGTTGTACAATACAAGTCTGTGAAGAGCATTACGAAATCTCGGAAATTGAAAAACGAACAGATTTTGTAAAAATCACTTCCAACCTTGTATCATAATATACTATTACTTAAGTCCTGATTTTAAACAAACATATGGTAGAGTTCATGCATCTGTATAATAACATATTTTAAAATTTTATAATGTACTTTTAAAATGTATTTCTGCAATAAAAATCCTACATAACAACATAATATGATGATGATGATGATAATGATAATAATAATAATACAATAAATGGACGATATTATAATAATAAAGTATTTAGCGAAAATAAATCTTAGTGTGAAATTAAAAAAATAATAGGCCTAATAATAAAAATTTGATTCCTAATTCTCCAAAAACAACAAAGCCTATCTTTAGACTAGTATACGAGCTTTCGAAGCTTGCTTACATTTTGATTACCAATGGAAGATTTTGGAACTAAACAGTGGGGGAAGTTGGAGAGGTGGTTGTACTGTACAGGACAAGAGAAAGTAAGCAATGGAGCTCCAAGTCAGATCAGTATTAACTGTGGCAGTGAATAGTTCCAGTGATGGAGGGCATCATTTGGATGGTGAGCAGATAATATACAATGTACTGTAATCTAGTTCTGTGAATATGAGAAGATAAACAGTCTGTCCATGTCCATTCTGATAGAAAGGACAACTCAACGATTTCCCTTTTCATTTTATATATTGATGACCTAGTGGCAATACCACGTATCATCATTTCTTGCAAAATTTGAATTATTATACCATTCTATTAACGGTATACTGCCGCATGTCTTGACGTAATAAGAAGTAACATCAGAGCCATGGAACCAGTATTTTAAGATATTTGAAATCACGTATCTTTTTTTTAATCTTTTTTTTAAGTAGGTTATTTTACGATGCTGTATCAACATCTTAGGTTATTTAGTATCTGAATGAGATGAAGGTGATAATGCCGGTGAAATGAGTCCGAGGTCCAGCATCGAAAGTTACCCAGCATTTGCTCAAATTGGATTGAGGGAAAACCCCAGAAAAAACCTCAACCAGGTAACTTGCCCTGACCTGGACTCGAACCCAAGCCATCTGGTTTCACGGCCAGACGAGCTAACCATTATTCCACAGGTGTGGACGAAATCACTTATCATCGTGCCAACATTTCAGAATGTAAATACCACGTATCATCAGTAAACTGATTGTTTACGGAGTGGTCGCTGCGTGTTTTATCATTTTGTGGCTGTTTTCATGTAATAATCTTTTAAAAATCTATATTAATAATTGCAGACAACTTATTTAAAGTAACCCCTTGTATGCAATGGACTCATTTATCGTCGGATACTATCTTGTGGAATATCAGTATTTTAGTGTTCACAGCTTTTTATCACAGCCATTGTGGTTATATATGGACATAATTATTCTCTTCTGACAGTGGGTGCTGCTGCCGTACAATGGATTTTAAAGAGTGATAGAATCCTTATCAGTCTTTCTTTGGAAATGAAGTACAGCGGAAGTCCTGTGTCACAAATTTACGTTAAAGTTGAATTCTGTTCCTCACGATAGATCATCATCGTCATCGTTTCTCCAACTTAAGCTTACAGTATATCCAATGTTGCAATATTTTTTTTTTACATATAGGTTTTTAATATTAACATTGCTTAATGATGTTTATGCTATGAAATATATAATCTTAATCAGAGAAGTTCACAAAACTTAGCAATGAAAACTTTAAATACTTGCAATATATGCAGCAATATTGTTTTCTTTTATTTCTTTAAATAAATACATATGTTACATTTATACATATCAGTTAACACACTATATTGAATTTACAAGAAAATGAATTTAATTCTGAATTGAGTAAAGTATAAAGAGAGTAACTTACATGGAATGTATAAGAACATCAAGAAGAGCAGAAAATAATGATAGCTGAACGTGAAGTTCAGTTTATTTGGCATCTCTAGGCTCCACATTTTCTTGTTAGCAACATAAGCTTGTGCTGCATAGAAGCAAAGAAGTTCACCTGTCACTCCAATTGGATACAGTGCGATAAAAAACGTGTACCTGTAAACAGAAACGTCGTTAATTTATAGAATTCACTACTCGTATTAGTTATTACAGAATTATGGAACATGCATAGAAGAACTTTGTCCTGAATGAATAAACTTCAGACATAATTTGCAAGCCATTTCTCACTCACATCAGAATTCAACTCATAACTCTCAGTGTACCATAATGCCATCCCCTCTAATTATGCTTCACAGATGTCCCCACTACAGAAATGGAAGTCACTGTTACACTAACGGAGTCCAATAATGTCTTAGGTAACTCATCATCATCATCATCATCTTCTTCAGGCACTGGGCATCAGTCTGTTGTCTTAGTTAACTAGGTATTATTTGTAACTTGTTATGAGAAGAAAATATCGCAGTTGCAGTATAAGTGATACAAATAAGAAGCGAGGTTTTTGCTCCTTTCTTCAGTTTTCTTTGCATTCATCATAATTGTAATTCTTTGAAGCCAGTTTCGTTATTGTGAATTAATAATAGAAATGAATAATACAGGATAAATGGTTTTTTCAGCAAAATACAAGTGATGTTGAGGAATGCACAATCTTTTTTAATTTCAATTTGAATACATTTTTTCAGATTTTGTTTTTCTGTTCATGATATTTATTTATTTATTTATTATTTTGCTATTAATTGTAACATAAAATATAAAATATACAGAGAAACTTTAGCTCGCCCCTGAAAGAGTAGAACTCGTACTCAGGGGTGGTATATAGCCAGGAACTTCGTTTTTCTTTTTCTTTGGCATACTTTGAACCACATATGAACAATATTAATCTTTGCTTTCGTCTACTATAGAGCATATGAACCAGAGTAACTCTAGAGAGTATCAATCGTAAACATTTACTTGTTATATTACTGAATTTAGAATTTATTATTTTAGTTCAATATCCATAAGTGTATAGACGGCATTTCTTGATAGTATAATATATTCACTAAAACTAAAAATAATAATAATAATAATAATAATAATAATAATAATAATAATAATAATAAAATGGATGGCGGCCGGGTATAGCTCAGTTGGTAGAGCAGCTGGCTATGGACTGGAAGGTCCGGGGTTCGATCCCAGGTGGTAACAGGATTTTTTCTCGTTGCCAAACTTTCAGAACAGCCCCGAGGTTCACTCAGCCTCCTATAAAATTGAGTACCGGGTCTTTCCCGGGGGTAAAAGGCAGTCAGAGTGTGGTGCCGAGGCCATGGAAAGCATGGGCTCTACCTCTATGTCCCCCAAGTGCCTTCATGGCATGTTACGGGATACCTTTACCTTTTTTTACCTTTTATAATAAAATGGATATTTTCAAACAATAATTTTCAGAAGTTACGTATTGTAGTACATTCAAAATTTAAAATAAACACTTCATTATTACTCGTATTATTAATGTTATTATTGTTATTATTATTATTATTATTATTATTATTATTATTGTTTTCGCTCAATTACAGTTAATTTAAATACAATGTGAACTAAGGAATTTAGTTCGTAACAATCATCATGAAGTTTTTACTTTATTTTGATCTAGCAAAGTCCTCATAATAATTATTTTAACCATTAAATGACTTGTAGTTAAGCACAAACAAATACAGAATTTATGCATGTAAACTTACATGTTGAGAAGAAAATGTATGTATTTACTTTCAATTTAAAACTAGAAGTAGTTTGCTATGTGGCTGATGAAACAACTTTGTATGAAGCTCCATACTCATTAAACAAACTCTACCTGAAGTATGAATGCAACAAATGTATTGCTTAAGAAACAGTCCAATCTTTCATGAGGTCTGCCCTATCTGGATTGGACTAGCTGAGCCTGGTTGGGCAGGCTAGTCAAGACAGTGTAATGTTTAACACGAGAAAGACATATAATACATATTCCATAATGTTTTCACTTGAACCTATGAATGCAAACCTGCTGGCAGACAGTTACGGGCTCATCTCTGTGTTACTTTGTCAGTCTCTAATTCTTTCTAACAATAAGCAGTATCTAGAATAAACTTTACCCAGTATTTTCCGTCTTACACAAGGCATGATTAAATCAAACCCATTAGAGTTGATTTATCGTTCATAAAAAGTATCATAGATAAAGAAAAAATCAATGTTTAAAGACACATACAGTAGGTATTTACATAGGCATCCCATTGTATGTAGAGGCATATGTGAAAAACAACTTTGGCTGCACCTAGAATCATTTAAAGGATAGCCTATATGGAGGAAAAAACCAGGGAGTGTCCATTTTTAGTGATTTTACAGTGTATAGCGCATTCTATTGGTGGCAACTGGAACTACAGAACTGTCCAATCACAAAGGGTTTAGAAGCAGAATTGTCTATGTAAAGTAACAAACATTTGGTGCACTGATTAAAAACCAGGAATGTCAAAAGTATTAAAACTTGATTCTCTCAATAATGTTTTTCTGTAACAGTCCCTGTTTTTCCCCCTTACCCTTCATTTTAGCACAAACTTTCACTTTATCATATGTACGGAATCTATGTCCCTTTATGCCCTTCTTTAAAGGTACGAACAAATTAAAGGTGTTAAGTTGGATGGCCTAAACCCTTCTCCTGTTAAGAATTGAATCACCACTCTCTAATCACTTTTGGAAAGATTTGGAATTGCACTAACTATTAACAGGAGTATGACATCTACACAATTCCTGTGTATAGAACCAAACCTGTTCTTGATCATTCTACACAAAGCAATTATCACGCCACATACCACGTGATCGTACTTAAAAGACAGCTCACACTGTGTGAGATGGGGCAAACGGGTTTCATTTCATCATATGTTGTATTACAGTATTGGTGATGTTTTCTGTTGGTGATTTCTATTTTGTATCACAAATAAATGCTTAAATATTTTGTTAAACATTACGGCGCATATGTACTTTAAATTAATTAATAACTAATCATAATCACATCCAATGTCAATATTACTCTTCCATGTGGGAAACTTACCGACACCATATCAAGAAATATGGAACTGCTCCAAGGAGATTCAGTGCATAATACAAATATCGTATGATCTCTGCACATGACCATGCCAGTAGAGCAAGAGGCAGACCTGGACTTAGAGGTCCCGTTGGTGTAGGTAGTAGCACTCCACATACAAGCATCACACGTGAAAACACTTGGAACACTGTGATCACCACATTGGACGGAACAATGTTGGTGGCAGCATGCAGTATCTAAAATTTTAAATTTAGGATAAATATAGTACAAGAAATAGAGGAACTACAATTCAAATGATATGAACGTAAAATAGGATACACCAGAGTAATTGTAAACACTTTTCACTGATTTCAAATATATTTCAACATTACAGAACCCTCAGTAACGGTAAGCATGACAAAGAAACATTGTGTTATTTTTAGATCTTTCTTTTCCCTGAAAATGGGTTTAAAATAATAAGCGTGACTTTTTTTCATCTTTTAATTGCTAGTTTACATTTACCCCACCTGTTTACATTTACTCCATTGAGAGTGGGGTAATTGTAAACACCAATTTTCGCACAGGCTATGAGACATGAATATTTTTGTTCTCTTTCAGAAGGAAGAATTGTACTCCTTCCAACTCCAATTTTGGTCACTGGTACATTTCGTCCCTTTAACCTATGATATATGACGATATAGGAACTCAGTACCTCTAACTGTAGTTACTATTTTTCACATCTGTAACAACCCTCTCTAAATCCTCTACAGTGTAGTTGGGTGGGGGTCTCTGATTACTGAAAAGTACGAAATGTAACCATAGTAAAACATGTTTACAATTACTCCCAAGCAATTAAAACTATGGGGCAAATGTAAACACGTCATAATTTAATGAGATCTATATGGGAGATCACAAAACCATTGTAATAAATGTTAACTACTATACATTACTCATAAAAACAACATATTCTTAAAAAATAGCACTATACGTTTACTTACAACACCAAAAATGAAGGTGAAACAAAATTCTTTCTCAACTTTTTTTGTAGACTCTTACAAAACATTCGTTCACAACTAAGCAGTTACTCCTATTTAGCGCCAAACTGCTTTGTAGGTTAGCCAACATGTTAATTTAAATATTCCTCCGAATTAAAATTTTTATATTGACAGTATTGTATTTCTCACAGCATTTGTTTACAATTACCCCCTCTTTACAATTACCCTCATCTACCCTAATGCAATGTGAGGATATGCAACAAAGAAGTCTTCCACAGAGCATCACTTGGAAAAAAGGAAATAAGGATGGTCACAACCTATATGGAAGGATGGGATATGAAACAGCATGCAGAAAAGAAACATAAAAGATAAAGTATGTCTGGATTGCAACTCCAAAGGAAGAGAGTATCTTATGGTTAAAGAAACCTATGAAGAACACAGAAATATTCCCACGAATGAGAACAAAAATTCGATTAGGTAACTTTACATATGATGCAGAAAATGAGATACTATCTATTTTATAAGTGTCCCTTTTTTCATAAATATGCTATGGGCACCATGGTCTAGTAAAGGAGTACTGGCATGCCATGGTGCTCTGCTCTCATTAAAGCAATGTGATGTGGCACGGATAAACAAAATGGATTAAAACTATTTTCTCACCTGTAGTGTTTTCTAGTGTGTTACTTATTTCTCTACAGATTGATAATACAGATGGCTCGCAGATCCAGTGACAAGCAGATATATACAGTACATGAGTTTCATGTGAATTTTGCTCTCAGTTGATAGAAAATAGCGTTTGAGGAGGTTTGTAATTTTTTGTTTTCAAATCAACATACGTCCTGTCCCTTAGAAACAGGAAATATTTTGAAAGAAATTTTTAATACTGCACAAATAGGCACTGAAATGACAGGAATGACACTAATAGTAATAATAACAATATAGGCCTAATTATATAGTGTTTCAAATATTAAATGGGACTCATTACATGAAATGCCAGGCTTCAGAAATAATCATTACAACAATAAAAAAAAAATGGTAAATTTTAACTGTGTATAACTGTCATTTAAAAGTAGTGTGGCTAGCGAACAAATTAACAATAATGGACATGGTTGCCAACTTGATGAGTAGTAGTATCTATAAAGAGTTTAATTTTAGTCTGGTGATTCTGATTGATACTTCACTGGAATATTTAGCCATGCTGAGAAATGTCAGTAAGACAGCTGACAGGAGGATAACGCCACAACAGAGAATAAGAAATTTTGATATGGATGGCTCTTAAAAGACAATTTTTCACATTTCTTCTACATAATTCTGCTATAATGGTTTACATTACTTTAACTTCGTAATTGAATCAAGGAACTTACTACAATGTAAATTTTCACAAATATTAAATTATTAACTTACAGTATACGAGGCGTGTTCTTAAAGTAAGTTCCGTTTTCAATTATAGCCGTCACATCGCTGCAAATGTTATTTTGTGCATGCGTGTTTTCTTCTTCAGTCCTCAGGCAAGCTGTGAATGCAGTTTCAGAGCTTCAGTCCGTGTGTGTGTGGTTAGTTATAATCAGTTGAAATGTTTAAAGTGATCGAGCACCCCGCTGACTGTAGGATGCGGTCTGTTATCCATTTCTTGAATGCGAGGAATATCAAACCAGCTGACGTTCATCGTCAACTTTGTGAGGTGTATGGTGATGATGCCATTAGTGATGGAATGGTCAGAAAATGGGTTAGGAAGTTCAACGAGGTTCGCATCTCTGTGCATGATGAGCAGCGTACCAGTCGGCCATCTTTGATCAATGACGATTTGGTGAGTGCTGTCGATGAAAAATTCATGAGGACAGGAGGTTCACAATTTCTTCACTTTCCTTGAATTTTCCACAAATGTCGCGAAGTGTTCTCTACAAAATTGTGACAGATCAATTACGATATCGAAAATTGTGCTCACGATGGGCACCCAAAATGCCCACCAAGGAACACAAAACCAAACGAGCTTCCAGTGCATTGAGCTTTCTCACACATTACAGTGAGCAAGGCGATGAGTTTCTTGACCATATCATGACAGGTGACGAGACTTGGGTGTCTCACTTGACACCTGAATCGAAGCAGCAGTCCATGGAATGGAGGGACACTGCATCACCAAGGAAAAAGAAATTCAAACAAACCATGTCAACACGCAAGATCATGTGCACTATTTTTTGGGACAGAAAAGGAGTCCTACTCATCGAATTCTTGCCTCAGGGTGAAACCATTAATAGAGAAACCTATTGTCAGACCTTGAAGAAACTCCATTGCGCAATTCAGAACAAGAGACGTGGGATGCTGACCGACGGAGTTGTGTTGCTTCATGACGATGCTCGGCCACACACAGCTCGTGACACCCAAAATCTCATCTCGAAATTTGGCTGTGAACAAATTGACCATCCCCCCTGCAGCCCGGATTTGACTCTGAGTGACTTTCATCTCTTCCTGCACCTCAAGAAGTTCCTCGATGGTCAATGTTTTGATGGCGACTATGAAGTGAAAACAGCAGTGCGGGAGTGGTTCGCATCGCAGGCGGCCGAATTCTACAATGAGGGATAGAAAGACTTGTGCCACGACTCGATAAATGCCTCAATAATGGTGGAGATTATGTTGAGAAGTAATTGAAGTGTGGGGAATACAATGCAACAAAAATGGTTTGTAAATATCTTCCCGTTTACTTACTACACCGTTTTGGAACTTCTTTAAGAACACGCCTTGTACTTGAGTGGGCTATTCTGTTGTATTTTTATTACTGCACAAATTGTGTATGATTACATACTAAAAAAAAGCCCTGAAAAATACAGCAAACTAGTTACGTAAAAGAACATCACAATAGTATGCCATTTCAGAAACGGGCTTTCAATATCACAGTACCTGTAAGGAACATTGAAAGTTGTTTACTGACACACATTTATGTAAGTAATAAAAAATTACGTACCTCTAAAACAGCTGCATTCTGAAAAATTACAACAATGGGTTTCACAACATCCCAGAGAGGTACTTCTTTTGAACTTATCGTGTAGTATCTGAAAATGAGGTACAGCAGATACGACCACCTGCAACATTATTATAAACTAAAGTTGAACCTGAAGATAGGTAGTACCTAGTACTAGTCTATTTATAACAAATAGGACGTGTAGAAAATGGTGATATTCAATTACTAAGACAAGTTAAGTCAGAGAGAGAAAAAAAAAAGATAATTATTTCTCTGAAAACTTTCTAGATTGTTAAATTACAGCAATCATCTGCTTACATGACCGAAAATAGAGAGTATGTAGTGTTTTTACTATGAGAACCAATCATCCACAAATCAGAAGTCAATCTGATATTAGCAATGGAGGTGAGGAGCTGATGTACAATCAAACTACAGTTTTAAATGTAATGAACTGATCATTTTCTATGGAAGAAAATGTCTGGTCAAAAAAGGAGGCCTTAGAACACACAACGAACAAGAAACAAAGGGAAATGCGGAAAATGAAGGCTGGAAACCGTAACCAGAACTGAATATTGTCGCAGAAATTAAGAGTGCAATGGAAGATAACTGAAATTCTTTGTTTTAATGCAGCATTTTTCATCCTTTCTCAACAAGTGACACACTAAAATTGTAATTTAAAATCCAGCAGCAAACACATATAATCTAAACCAGTGGTTCCCAACCAGGGAAGAATTTTGAGGGTTTTATTTCCCAATTTTTGCTATGGAAACCTTTACCAACTTCATTTTCCCATAGCATATTAGTGAATCATTTGTGGCACACCAATTGAAAACGACCGTTCTAATGTGAGGCACGGATGTAAGCACGAAATTACTTCAGCAATACATACTGATTAAAATTTGGCCAGCGAATTTTACATTGATAACCTCAGGGGTCCTGAGATTAAAAAAAAAATGTTTAAAAAAATATGGCAAATAATACAATTAAATAATGGATTTTATATTCCCTCTTTACTACCATCAATGAAATATTATAAATAGTACACATTTAATTGAAAGGTACAATTCAATACCGGTAACTAGATCATTCATGTAGTAAGTTACTGAATGTGTAAGAGCAGGACTCTTAGCAAAAATTAAGGAACTATGAAATAAAATCTGTGAGATAAAATAAAAACAAGTGTCACGATAATAACACAACATGCTTTCTCATTACTAGTCTGTGTTTAGTGTTGGAAATTTTGTCCTCCTGCTGTCACACATTTTTGACATTTCTTAAAAAAATTGACTCAAGTTTCTGTTTCGTGATCCTCCCAATTTCTGTTTGTTGAAAATACATTGACACTCGATATCATTCAACTGCTCAAAAAATAGCACGAGTATTTCTGTTCTGTATTTATGTGCACTGATCATATCATAAAATATATATATGCCCTATGATTCATTTACTATGAACCACACGTCTACTTGTTCATCATGAAGGAAGAGTTTCATGCACAAGATGTGGTTTTTCTGTTCTTCAGTATTTATTGTTTTAAAATATGCTTGAGCACACAAATTTAAATGAAACCATGCTTCGCCAATGACAAATACTAATTCAGCATTCACTGATCAGCAAACACTTTGCAGAATCTAATTACAAAAATGAACTCAACTCGCATTATCTTCATAACAATTCATGCATGAATGAAACAATAGGAGAATTGAGTTATATACAGAGTGTATACGCAGACCAGTCCCAGGTCGTCATGTTCCATCGGTTTATATCATGGTAGTGGGGTAGCTAAGCAGTAGAGGGTGGAGTGGAATGGATTTGTGTAGGAATTCCCTGTTAATATGCAGAGGACACATTAAAGTTCCTGTAAAAGTAATTTACATAGCGCACGAGTGCATGGGGAGAATGCAATTCTAATCATGGAGAGAATTAAAATATTTGAAATAACTTACAAGTTTCGGATTTAACAAACAATACAGAAAAGAGTTACCAGTATATCATAATCTGCTACAGCTTGTAGGCCTATGTTTTCACAACCAATCACTGCGGCCTACTAGCCTAGGCCTAAGTATAAAATTATTCCTCCAATCGAAACTTTTGGAGCAAAAGAAAGAATGAACAATTACCATCATATCTTCATCACCACTTGCAGGTTTAAACTATTTAGGTCTGTTCTACGATAGTGTAATGTTATTAAGTACTGACCATACAAGAAAGAAATACCGGTAGGCCTACTAAGTTATATTAGAAAGACAACATATCATGACAAAATGGATCGTAAACAATGGTACAGAAACGAGTTGTCATAATTTCTATATAGGCCTATTATACCGAGAATACGATGAGAAAAAGAAAAATGAATATTAGGCCTATTCCTACAAACACGGTCTCACCACAGCCTTTAAGCTATCCTCACTCCTTCTAGTCAGTTCATAATAAATATGTGAAGAAAGAAAATATTAGATACCGGGGCCTACTGACAATTTTTTAAAATGAAAATGCTGTCTTCAGAATGATAAATTTTAAGTTATTTGAAGAAGAAACTGTAAGAGGCACAAACATAACCTATCATTATATCACAATTTACTTGAATCACTATGTTTAACAAATAACACGAACAAATAAGAAATTAACTCAATTTATCACTTTATTATAACCCAGAGTATTGAGCAAGTAGAGCCTTTAACAGTCTCACTATAAAAAGCAATTAATTATTGAATGAAAGTGAAATATTCAAGCAAAATAAATACGAAAGAAACAACATTTAATGTATAAATCAAACTGATTTTGTCATTGCATTCTCATGCATTTTATCCGTGTAAATTATTAAATTAATAAAATATTAATGACATAGAAGAAATAATAATAATTCTTACCCAAAAACTTGTGCAATATTATATGAAATCAAATATCCTTTGGTTAAGCTGCTGAGCTCTCGATTTGGTTTACTTTTTGATTTTGTTGCCATTATATTTGTCGGTTCAAAATCACCTGAAAATAAATATTCTCAGTAAAGAATACAAAACTGCACATTCACCCAATTTCACACTATTCAACTGCAGAGTAATGGTCAAAGATTATAAAAGCTATATTCAAAGATGATAGAAATATGGCTAAGATGGATTATAACCTCTGGAGAGCAATGGTTTATAATTTTATTTTATTGTGAACTTTTTTTAATGGTATACTTAAAGACGTTTTGTAGTTTAGGCCTAACCGTTATACTATACAGAAATCCAGATAAGAGAAACATTCAGGTAAATAAATATTTGATTCGAAATGTGATACGTAACGTGATTTGTCATTTTATTGCAGCGCGAGAACTCTCCACGTGCGTTCGGTACAGTCTGTTAATATGGAAATAAGTTTCTTTCAGTTACTATGAAGTCAGACACGGTATTGAATATAATGCATTTTTTTTTTTTTGCAATACCTTGTTGATTAGTCTGATTTTTTCACACAAAAACGATGTGGAGGTAAATAAACAGTTCAAAACTGTATGCAAATTGTATTACGCAGTCGTCTTAGGCCCGGTTCACACGAACGGAATGTCTGAGGAACGGCAGTCGCGCGGCGGCCGCACCATTCTGAGCCCACACGAGCGGATAAAAGACGGATGGAAGGATTTGAGGTGGACAGTCGCCATAGATCAGGCATGTCAAAACCCTGCACATTTTGCAGTGGCGCACATTGTGCACTTGTCTCTGTGCGATGTGCAGTTCCTATTCCCCTACCTGGAGGGAGTGAATCGGCTTGGAGGGGAACGCGACAGGGCTGTACATTACCTGTAGTAGCAGAACAGCTTTGGTTTCAGTAACACAGATCAGTACGGGTGTGCTCATTGAGCTGTGATTGTGAATGCGTTATGGAAAATAAAGTGAGGAGTCCACAGATATAACGAAGAAGAGAAATCACGAATCATATAACATAACTGTTATGTTGTTTTCCTCAGCCAACAATAATTATTTTAAAATGAAAGGCTTTCATCATATCATGTGGACCTAATAGTGATGTGAGAATTTAAATCAGATTAGTAAAGTTCTCAAAATATGATATTCGCCAGCTCTTATTTCTTAATAAGTACTCTCACGGCAAGACAAACATGACAATGATGTTGTTTTGGAGTCTGTACTAACACAGCCATCAATGGTTAGACGACTTACAACGTTTATTTGATAAGCTGATAAGTGATGAGAATATTGAGTGAAGAATACATGTGAAGGTCTTGAGGTTGTAAGGGAACGAAGAAAGTGGAGGCGGAAAATACTGTGAATTTATATTAATATACAGCAAGGAAATGATTCCAGTGTAAAAACCTCACAATGTCCTATTGCATGTAATTGGGAGTAAAATATTTCTTTAACATTTGTGCACCAATGGTCCCAATAATGCTTGAGGAACAATGAAAGAGTATTACTTTGAAATAATCAGTACCTACTACGTAAAATGAAATACTGTGTTCGTTTTTCGTTGTTTCGAAATTACTACAATATTTATATTTTCTTCAAATACTGTATAGAAATCATGTAAATAAATGCTTCTTTACAAACGACTGTTTTGTGAATTGTAACGGAGTAAGTCTATTGTTTCTTGTGTTACAGTTATTGTCAAATATAGACACTGACAATAATTGTGTTTTTTCCTTCTGCTAAGTATGTTTATAATGTCAAAATGTCAATTTAATTGAACACTAGAAGTGCAGAATAGATTCTTGTACATCCCTCCGCTAAGAACTGGTAAGAGCAACACGTGAATGACGCAATCTGCACAGACCGGCGTTCCGCGCACATATACTGCACTTTCAGTGTCTGATTTCTGACATGCCTGCCATAGATGCTAATCACCGTGCAGTACTAGTGCACTTCGAAATGCAATTATTGATAAGAAAAGTAAAGATGAAGATATTGAGTACATCCAATAGTCAACAGTCCTTTATTACAAGGAACTTTTTATGTTGTTTAACTAGTTGCGCAAGGAGGAATCACTTTATTTTAATTAACTTCAAAATGACATTTCCCAGTTTCGATTAATTTTATTGTATCATACTCTGAAAAATGCCTTCAGAAAGAATATATTAACGTAAGACTGGTTATACCTCCAATAGAATGTTTTCTATAACATTTATGACAAATTAATGTAAATAGTTGTATGCATTTAATTGTTGAAATGAATAAGTAATAAGTATATTTAATTTCGTATTCACTTTGGAGAAAATATATTACTGTACGTACAGCTGTAAAAAAAAAAGTGGCCGCACTCGTGAACAGCGAATATTTTCAAAGTGCACTTCGGGTCGCGGCGATGTTACACGATGCATGTGCTTGTACAAGCATTTCCGGAACTATGGAAGTGTTCCATATCTACGCCTCGTAGACCAGCGGTAGAGTGCTTGTTTAATGATTCAAAGGTCGTGGGTTCGGGCCTTCTTCAAGTTTTCATTTTATTTTTTAATCTTTCTTTAGCGATGTAAATGATATTCAAATTATCATTTATATCCAGTTATCGTTCTTTATGGATATCACGTTATATATATTTTGTTATCGTTCTTTAGAGATATGAACAAAATTCAGGTCATCATTTGTATTCTGTTATCGTATTATAACGATATGAATAATAATTATTATTGTATTTCCAATGGGGGTTAGCCGTATTTTACATATGTATGTTAGGGCTATAGTTTTATACACAAAAAAGATAAGCATAAAGAGAAATGGAAAAGAAAATTAAATTAGCTTACGCGATGTAAACAAAACGTAAACAATCCGTAAATTAGGCATTGCGATTGCAAAACAAATATCAGGTATCAATTTGTAACATACAAAAACATTAACAACACACATACGTAACACTTCCATAACACAAATATGCAGCTTTCCGTACCATACATCATAAATTAATACACAATAGTCACACAAACACAATCAAACCATAATTACGACATTGCGACGACATCAAGCATCACATAACTGACTCACATACATAACAAATCAAGCATCCGTTACAACACATACACTTCAACATAGTAACCACACTTTTAAAAGTTACAAATTTGGCTCCAAGAAGAATAAATAGGACACTGTTACTAATTACTATTCTTCTACAATTTCTTAAATACATCTGTAATAAATCTGTGAAATTCCGATATGAATAATATTCACGTTTTTTTATATTGTTATCGTTCTTTAGCGATTTAAATAATATTCAAGTTATCATTTATATTCTGTTTTCCTTCATTAGCATTATAAAACAATATTCAAGTTATTTATATTGTTATTGTTCTTTCGCAATATATTAATTAAACAAACCGATATTTATCATTTATATTCTGTTATCGTTCTTTAGTGAGACTGTATAAATAATATTCAAGTTATTTATATTGTAATCGTTCTTTAGCGATATAAATAATATAAATTTAATATTAGGTTTGGAAAAATCCAGTTGCATAATACTGGTATTAGTTTTTCTTTTTGTATTATTACATACAATTGAACCACAATAAAATGAAAAGGAGTAACGAGGAATTGAACCTGAGACGTTGACATCTAAATTCCGACGTTCGTCCGCTGAGCTACGAGAGCAAAAGTGTGGAAACATTTTTGGAAAAATTGGCCCAATCACACTCTAAGATCTTCTGATGATTCGTAGAAGCTAGTCCAGGATGCTGGGGGCAAAGGCTAATTGAGATTTCCCGGTCTCTGACCGGGTCAAACATCCTGATAGAATTAATATTTAACCCTTGCCGTGACTTTCGGTGAAGTCCGGAGGGCCCAATTAGTCAAATCCACTCTCCTCATCTCCACGCTTGGGCCCCCTGGAATTTAATAAAATGCGAAAGAGATTGTGGTGTGCGGAAAGCAACGGGATGTTACCGCATTTAGGCCTATCCTTCCCAAGAAAACTGCAAACATGAACAAAGGAGACTTTTAATAGAAGAAGAAGGATCTTCTGCGGACCTCTGGAAAAAGAACTAAGGAAGAGACTAGTGAAGTGCTTTGTGTGGAGTGTGGGATTATATGGGGAAAGAACATGGACATTACGACGAAATGAAGAGAAACGAATTGAAGCATTTGAAATGTGGATGTGGAGAAGAACGGTGCGTGTAAAGTGGACAGGCAGAATAAGAAATAAAATTGTGTTTGAAAAAGTGAGTGAAGAAAGAATGATGCTGAAACTGATTAGAAAGAGAAAAAGGAATTGGTTGGGTCTCTGGTTGAAAAGAATAATAGACGACATTAGGACATGTGGATCATATGCGGAGACTAAGAGGAAGGCAGAAAATAGGAAAGATTGGAGATTGCTGGGTTTGCAATGAAAGACCTGCCCATGGACAGAACACTTCAGAATGCCTGGAATATCGTGTCTAAGAACAGTCGCTATTTGCAAAGACTAGTCAATTCTATGCCCACTCGACTGCAAGATGATCGAGATAAGAGGAAGATAGACTAAATATTGAATTGTGGCCTTTTGTTTTGTTTTTTGAACGATTAATTGTTTGAATGTTTTAAGGCCGACGCCAGTAAATTTGTTATGTTTATGCCACGAAAGATATTTTATTGAGAATAAAATCTTTTTTCTTTCCATTTGCAGCCACAATATCATAATGATAATGATAAAGTCATGGCATAATATATTAATGAACCTGATGTTAATTACTAAAATAATCATAAAAGAAAAAGGAGCCATTATGTCTAGTTTGTCTCTCTCAAAAACAGAACAAAAAAGGACATAAAAAGCACGAGGTTGTAGTCGAACGCAGGACCTCATGAATAAGACGCCTGAACGCTACCATTATGCTATCGAATAACACACAGTATACTTCAATTATAACTGTAGATATCAAGCAACGTGGTGCAACAACATGTAACATCGCCTGTCTCCGAATTGTAGCGAAGATACCCGAAGGGAACATTGATACAGGAGAGCGGCCACTTTTTCTTTTGACAGCTGTACATCACCGTTACTTTAGTAGAAATGGATTTGAAGGAATTATCAATAATACATAGAGTTTACTGGAGTGAAATATGTTAAGGTTACCGTTTGTTTTATTTTCAGAAACTGAAATGTTATCAGTGTTATCACTTTTTATTAAAAAGCACATAGAGAAATTAATGAAGTAAAAGGTAAATGTCATAAATTAAAGTAATTTATGTATTATTGCATAGGCTTATGCGAGAAATATCTGACAAGGACTATTTATTAACACATTTCCTTTCTGCGTCAGAATGATCCATGAAAGTGAGAAACAGTACACAACAAATTTCATACCATACTGAATATTTTTTCTTTCTGTCCTTGTACTGTTCATTTTGAATGTCCTAAATATATAGCCTTTTCTCATTCTCGATCACCTTAACGTCAACTTTCTCTACATCTATATCACTCATCGAATACAATCACAATGTGCAATACACCATTACAAGTTAAAAAAATTGCAACAGCCAGTACTACAATACACGTGTGATATGTGACTCAAGTAGACGTTACAGAGGGTTTTTCTCGGAGTACTCCCGTTTTCCCTCTATCATTCCACCAACACTCTCCACTTTCCTCTCATCTATAATCTGCAATAGTAAAAGGGCTTACGGATTTCCGATGCTGATATAGGAAGGGTTTGGGGCTCAGATAGGACGATGACAGGAAGGGCTTGGGACTCCGGCCCCTGAGACTTATCAGGCTACTTGTCCGTGAAATGGGACCTAGCTCTATTAGGGACTGATGCAGGATGGTCCACCTGTCAGCATCAGATTCACTAATGTCACTCAGGTCACCTGTCAGATTTGGACAATCGTAGCATATAGGCCTATAGCCACACCAAAGCATACCTAAGGTATCGAGTCCTGCTCTCGTTAAAGCCAAGATATGTCGTCTGGACACTCGCCGCCAAACTGCCGCGTCCGCTCATGTGATTGATACAATATAATTCAATAGCCCACAGCGAACTTGCGGCCACCGTGCGGCGTCCGTTCCGCTATGGGCGATGCGGCTGGCATGCGGAGACGTTCCGCTGCCGCAGACTGTCCGTCCTGTGTGAACTGCTACCTTTAAATTAGTGTGCCATAGAAAATGGTGCGGTCGCCGCGCGGCTGCCGTTCCGCAGACATTCCGCTCGTGTGAACCGGCCCTTAATGTTGCTGACTGTGCAGAGTCAACCATGCTACAGAAAACACTCCGATCTCTCTAATACAGTGGCAAGTGTTTCCGTTCATTGTTTATGTTCAATATGAGTCAGAGTCAAAACTTCCATGCTCCAAAAAATGAAAAATTGAGATATTGTTATATTCTCATGCGGTTATCTGCGTAGAACACGATTCAGAAGTTACAGTATTTTGTCACATTTCTTACATGATGCTTGTGTAAACAGGTGACAAACTTCCCGGTTTTTGTCAAAAGTCTCATGATCCACTGGATCTTGTGAGTTCTATTGTATAGTGCTTCTCGACCAATCACCGATCAGCATTTCCCTCCCACTTCTCCACTTCTTGTTGTGTAGAATAGGATTGTGGATGAGTATCTTGCATATGCTGTGTTATTTTTATAAATATCAGTGAATTTAGTGGCTGTAATTGAGCTTTTTGTAAACGTAATATTATGGAAGAGAACGTATTACCGGTTGGAGAGAGAGGACGACCACGGAAATGTATAGCAACTCCAGAAATCACGAAAAGAAACCAGGCCAAAGTAGCAAGATTAATATTCTTTTCTGATTCTGCTTGGCTCCTACTGATGTATTGGTAAATTAAGTAGGGCCGAGTGTTTTATCAGAATTATAATATATTCAAGTTCTACATGTATGTCATTGATGGTGCCGTGAATAATAATCAATTAGACAATACTGAACATATGTGCGAATTGATGGAAGCAGATATTAATATTGTGATATTAAGGAACGTGGTAACGAAAATTTTAGTTTTGATAAACTTTATGATCAGTATTTTTTGTAGGTTGCAAATTGAAGGGTCGACTCAAATAAGGGGAGAACCCGCTTTTCTAGGAAAATTTAGTTTTTTCTCGTCTCTAGAATGTTGTGTCATAATTGCAATAACTCTGACAATAGCTTAGCCCACTGGAATTTAAATTTCCACCATAAATTCTCAGACTCTTTTGAGAATATCTAATTTCCCTATTCCAAGATCTGTGACTTACCCTTCTCCCTGACTGGATCTTCAATTTGTATTATACTATATTATTTTATAAAATGTACTCATCTGAAGAATTTAATAATTGGACACCTATTTTTTTACATTAAATTTAAACATGTGTTTGAGGTAATGTTCTTGTGCAATATTTTAATTTGTTACTGTCAAATCCCACATGATCCGAACTGGTCACTTTCTAAACTCACATGTTCCAAATGGAGCACTCTCAGAACACTCATGATCCAGAGGTCATTGTCAAAACTCGTATGATCCATAATTTAAAGCTAAATAACTTTTACTCCTGTATAAATAAATACTGTTGCAAATCTGAATAGTAGTTTTTAATCATTGCTCTTTCATTTATTAATCTTCATTGTGAAGAAAATGGATTCAAAGTATTGTGTTTTCCCTCATTTGTGAACATTTTCATTTTTGGAACAAGTGAGTTATGACTCTAACCGACTCATATAATATTAATAATGTTTATATGCTTAGGCACGCACAGGAGAGATATCTTTAGGGTTAGTCTACGAAAGAGCAAGACAAGTCTCGGTATTACATGCGAAAATAATGTTATAGACTATATGTTAGGTTGTGACGCAGGTTCTAGTTGCATGAAATACAACAGTATGTGCTAACGGAATCTCCCCTACTTTAAACATGAATTGTGGTAACCCATATCTGCATTCTAAACGTACCATGAATCTCTGTTCATGATTTTAACTTACTCAACTACCGTCTATCAATCACGATGAACATCTCGGAAGTAGCTGCGAACTAATCGCAATTGTTACAGGTCACACGACTGCTAGCAGCTTTATTCTTTGCAGTTCAATTTTGCATCTTAATGTATAGTCTTAAAGAGTTTACAAGAATGACGTGATGTGGAACAATTGTTGTGATAAATGCATAAAAAAATAATTTTGTAGTTAAATATTGAAAAACAAATTCTGTACGAAGCAACTATTGAATTAAAAACACATTTTTAGCTTCAGAATACTAGCCTTACTTACTTACTTATAAATGGCTTTTAAGGAACCCGAAGGTTCATTGCCGCCCTCACAAAAGCCCGCCATCGGTCCCTATCCTGTGCAAGATTAATCCAGTTTCTATCATCATATCCCACCTCCCTCAAATCCATTTTAATATTATCCTCCCATCTACGTCTCGGCCTCCCCAAAGGTCTTTTTCCCTCCGGTCTCCCAACTAACACTCTATATGCATTTCTTGATTCGCCCATACGTGCTACATGCCCTGCCCAGAATACTAGCCAATTAAAGAAATTATACTTTTGAATAGTTCATTCTCTAATTTTAATATTCTTTTACCCTTAAAACTAAAGAAGAAAAGACATTTATTAACAACTTCAAATTAGTGTAACTCTAAAAATATTGAGAATAGGACCCATGTTTAAATTACTTTTTTTGCTCAAAATATCTTCGGGAATATATGCACCGTCGTAAGTGGCAATAACTCCTCGTGATTCACTCTGTATATTACAACGGATGCTGCTAAAACAAGAATGTCTATTATTTAGCTATTTTTATTTTGTTTGTCGGTATATATAATAATCTAATAGTCCTCTGTTACATTCACTATAGAGAACTTACGCCATTTCTGACATACAGCCATTGATATATACATAAATTATTGTTTAAATTTTGGCGACACCTTATTTCTGAAAAGAGAAAAGTTGTTTGTGTAATCAAAGCATAACATACTAATATGATTAATAATTCAATTTTTTAACGTCAAATACAACCAGGACTCTCACAAAACTGCATATAATTCGTATTAAAGTACTTTACATAATTATGTATAATATACTGTATCTATTATGCAGCACCTCAGTATTGCTGATACTTTTGTGCCCTTATCAATATAGGACACTTAAAATTACACCAAAATTCATTGTAAGCATAACAAAATTGTTGTGCTTGTTTACCAGTTGCTGTAAAAATTTCGCTGCTTATAATAATATGGAAAATAAATTGTTTTAAGACCTCTTTTATCTATTAAAATAAGACGTAAAACTGATGATAGCCATACCATGACGGCGGTAATAAAAATAATGGAAGTAATAATGATAATGATAATAAATTAATAATAATTATGACTTATAGTCCTAATTATATAATAAAACCTGCCTAATGACAATGTATTCCGTTATTTTACATTTTTAATAATCTGTTCTAAAGTCGTTAATAAAACTTTCAGTTACGATTTCGTAAGAAGAAAAGAAAGAAGAAAATTAAGAAAAAATAAGGAAAAAATTAATAAAGAAGAAAAAAAGAGAGCAGAATAGAGAGAAAAGCGAAGAAGAAAATAAAAAAATATAAAGAAAAAGAGAAAGGAATAATAATAAGACAAGGCAAGAGAAGGAAGAGAGAGAATAAGGAAAAAGACACAAAGATGAAAATAATAATATATTTATTGCAGCCAAATGGCCATTTAGATTGCATTTAATTTACTTTTGTTTTTGCGTATTCGCTTATTGATTTTTTTGTTCGCCAAAGATGAAAATAGAAACAGACAATTAAAGAAAGAGATACAAGGCAGACAAAGGAAGGAAAAAATAAAGAATAAAGAGCAAGAAGAGAAAAATAGAGATGGAAAGAGAAATAAAGGAGATGAAAAGAATGAAAGAAGGAAAAACATACAGGACGAGAGTGGAGAAAAAACATTCGCAATGCTAATTAAACAGGCTGGTGTTGGTCACTAACACTGCAATATTATTCGTAGTTCGGAAAGTATTTGCAACAAACCTTCAGTACTAATATAAATCATTTGTAACGATTCCTCGTTCATAAGAATAACAATGAATGATGATAACAAAAGTCGAAAGCAGATGAGTTGATTAAATATAGTAAACCGGTGTATGGAATATACGAATAATTAAAAAAGTGATTACAGCGTACATACCTCTAGTCTGTTTCAACAGTATTTCAGTTCCCAAAGTTTTAGAACTGCTTATCGATTCCACATTCAAGGAGACTAACTTTTCGCTCAAGTAGACTGTCCGTTATGTTCAGTGATACCAGACGCAACTAGTCCAAGGGAGTAGGTGAAACAAGATAACAAAACAAAATGTTCTGAATACGGAACTAGTAAGAAGTTCTCAAACAATGGTTACTGACTAGAATATATTAAAGCACTACAAAAAAAAAAAAAAAACCTCGACCACCATGAAAGCCTAAAATGTTAATACTACGTTTCCAGCCGAATGTAACATTACATGAATTTCCACAATAATAATTATTTTAAGTACGCAGAGATTAAAACGCTTAATTTTGAAGTTCCGTGGAAACCATTGCCGTGGACTAGATACCTTCGTATGGTATAATGTGTGTGATTATTCGCTGTCAATGAAATGTTATGTACTGTGCCATGCAGACTGTGGAGGATCGATTTTGTGTTCATCCATGGTCAGGAGAGTCTTACTGTATGTCCTGTTAGTGTTAAATTGAGAAGAGTCGAGGGCTTATGGCATGAAAAGTTAAATAAATGGATAAATGAATAAATAAATAAATAAATAAATAACTAAGTAAATAAATAAATGAATAAATAAATAATTAATTAAGTAAATAAATAATAAAAATAAATAAATAATAAATAAAAATAAAAAAATAAAAAATAAATAAATAATAAATGAATAAATAAATAAACAAATACATAAATAAAATAATAAATAAATAAATGAAAATCAAATAAACAAAAAGTAAATTAAATAAATAATTAAAGGAGTGAATAAATGGATGAATAAGTAAATAAATAAACTAAACAAATGAACATATAAACATAAACAAATACGTAAATAAATAAATACGTAAATAAATGCGTACGTGAAAAATAAATAAATAAACAAATATAAACAAGTAAATAAATAATATTTAAGTAAAGAGACAAATAAATAAACAAAGAAACAAATTAATAAATAAACTAAACAAGTAAATAGTCCCACTATACATAGGTGTATTACAAGCCGAAATAAGAGACTCAGAAATGAAAATGAGTATTCACTAAATCGCGACCAATAATAATAAGAAAAACAGTTTTCAAATAAGGTATCAAGCACTAGCCAGCATTAAATATGAACTATATATTCCATTGTTTCCATAAAGTTAAATATCTACCGATATCTGTACAACACGTGCAATGCGACACATCGCATGAAGATAATATTCCAAGTCCTTCAGTGAATGTGCTTACTGTACCTACGTCACGCTGCCAAAATGTCGAAGAGGAAACAACACAGTAACCTTGACATAAGAAATATTTTCACAAGGCGTTAAAAACTTAAAGCAAATTAACATAAACAGCTCATATTGAAAATAACATTACATTAACATACCTAACCTAAGAATCTCCAAAACTTATCCGGAATGTGAGCAACTGTTCAGTGTTTAATTCCTTGTGCAGAATCGATGAAACTTCAATTCACAGTGTTCCAGTACAGTGGTTAGTTTGTTACCTGACCACATCTTTTTTTGAGAGTTGGCTCTCAACCAGAAGCCTATCGAAACTAGTTCACCATCTCTAATGTACTGGTTTGGCTTTTTAGCACATTTTTTTATTTGCAAGTTTTAAAACTGGTCTAATTCATGGTCAAGTGAGTAGACCTATCTTCCTTTCTCATATATGATTAATACATTAGAAGTGGTTCAACAGTAAGTATAAGTATTCAGGCTGTGCCAGTGAATAAAATTACGGAAACCATAGTGCGAAAATTCTTGAAGTTGATCGTTGTGTTTTTTTTATTTCTCATAAGCAGCTATTAATTTAACAAGTATTTGGTTAATGGAATTTTAATGCACAGCACAGGTGTTTATGTAATTGATTCTTCTCAATTGGTATTGGTTTAATTGATATCCGTTTTCATTTCATGCATTTCTTACATCATAATTGTACATAAACATTATACAAGGAAGGCTGTTGACTAGTAAAATTTTGAGTTACCACATTCCCATTCTTTTCCATGCGAGATATCCACAGTCGGTAACAGATGACATCACGATAACAAGAGTTAAGAACGGAATAATGGCGAGACCACGGTCTAGTGTATACAATCACGAAGCTTGAGTTGTGAGAGTGCTAGGAACAATAGACTGTGCCGGTACTATTTCGCATTGTCTGTAATGAGGCGATATTAGCGAGCCTAGTGGTTAGCAACAATCTATGGATGCATATTTACTACGTATTGAGCTTCGTGACTGTATATACTAGATTGTGTTGAGACTGAATATCGACGGAAACGGTATTTAGAAATTTTCTCATTAAAATTTCATCTTTCTCAAATGAAGCTACTATGATTATAATAAGGATGGCGAACACAATACCACTGAGGGCTAAGTATGATAATTCTTTCAATCGTGAGGTAATCGCGACTTGAGATTAGACGGATTTAACAGGTGACCTGGAATTGATAAGTTCGATGAAACTGAAGAAATGTTTCCATCACATTATTAATTCAGCATGCAACATGTTGTTTAACTCATCTGACGTATTTCTGAACTAGCAAAGTCGCTAATAAATGTAATTTGGCTCTAATCATAACAACGACATATCCATAATACTCTATCTCATAGATGTTCAACTGTAACTCGTACGAGGTAACCCCTGGCGTAAGCAACCTGCAGCGTATATTCTTTAAGGTAATTTTTCCCATTTTATATGGAAAGTTATTCATCTCAGCAGAGCATGCTTGACGTGCAATATCTCCTGGTTCTATAGGCGTTTGGACACCCATGCTCTATCTGGTCATTTTCTCGACCTAATACTAGAACAGAAGGTGCGGCTTCCATAATAAAGGATAGAAATGATATTGTTCCTCTATCCAAGAAATAAAAGAAGACATTTTGATAGCCCTCCGCGGTGGCTGCGTGGTGTAGACTAGTTTTCAAACCTTCAGTCCTCGAAATTATTACCGATCTACGGAAAATTGGTAGATTTTATAACATTAGCCTACTCAACAAGGTTTTCATAACATGGACAAGAATAACTATTTTTATGTAATTTGTATGTCCTGATTACGAATATGGTATTGAAAAAGTGTCTACACTTCACATTTTTTTAGAAACTTATATTTTTAGTTAGCAAGTCATATAAAAATATGTTAAAACCTACCCACTTTGAAAGACGTTCTTTTCTTTAACATACATCTTTTAGACAACTATATATCATTTTCGTTCGTACAATTTGAAACACACTTTCACTTTTGTGGGTTGAATGAGTGTTACCCGTCGCGGTGGTTTATTGTTTTATTACCCTTATTATGCGGCTGCACGGAGGGTAGGTCACATCCGGCTATAAATGACAAAGGAAAAAGTTACTGTTGTATCGTTAGACAAGAAATGAACAATTTAGCGATTAGTTCTGATTGTGGAAGTGTTGTGAGTGGTACTAGTTATCCTGTAATAGTGTTAAATGGATCGCAATCGTCGTTCATGTAAACATTTTCCAAATAGTTTCTGCTATGTTTGTGGGGAATTAACTTTGTAAAAAGGGCATATTACTTATATTTTGGCTGAAAAGTGGGTAAACAAGACAAAAATTGGGCACCACACGTGTGTTGTGTAACGTGTTGCGTGAAGTTAACAGAGTGATTGCGGAGGAAAAATAACATGTCTGTTACTGTTCCAATGATTTGGCGACCGTCTACCAGTCATCTGGAAGATTGTTAATTCTGCATTACCAAAACAGAGAGATTTTCAAGAAAAACTAAAGATAAAATTGTATCAAGTAAATATCTATAACATAAAAACGTGACGTGTTAAAAACTTTTCACTGTCATTTTCGTGTTCAGCGTATGCAAATTAGTTAAGATCAGCCTATTTTATTAATGTTATGGAAAAAAAGTTTAAAGTTGTTGAGTAGTATGATTTGGTAGACCGTATTCGCTAATGCAACTAGAATCAACCTTTCGTTTTATTTTATAACATATTTTAGAACAAAATAAAGCACATTTACATAGTTTAATTGTGTCATCTTTTGAACTGGAGCTTCATATTAAGTAACTAATAATAATGTTTTAAAGTTTAATTATAGCTGTTTCTGATAGCTGTTTCTGATAGCTGTTTCTGAATTTTTTTGTTTTGTAGGTTAAGCCCTTTTACCTAAACACCATCGGTAGCCTATGTTATACTACAGCCCAAATAATTAAAATGAATAACTTGTTCTGTAATTGTGTAGTTAATTATTATCTTTAAACGTATGAGATAACTTCCAAAAATGCCATAACTTTTGCCTTTTTTTTTTTACTGAGATTTCTAAATTATATTGTGCAATTACCTTGCATAACTACTGAGCGACTATCTGTAACCCATTCTCTGAATTAGCAAATATCACTTGATCATCGGCAAACATTATAGAATTTAAAATCTGTGAACCTAATTCGAAATGTGTTTTGAGATAATTTTGCCATTCACTCATAGCTACACCAATATAGATGTTAAGAAGAGCAGGTGATAATGGACAGCCTTACCTAGAGCCTTGATTAGTTTTTATATTTCGAACTAACTGTTACATCATCAATAGTAAAATATGTCTTTTCATATAGGCTCTGTATGGCTTGAATTAAATAATTTTAACACTCATAATATCCCAAAACTTGTTCCTAAAAATCCTATCAAATGCCTTACATTTATTACAATAACCTATAAATAAAATATAGGTTTCAAGGTTATATTTCACCTTTTTTATGAAAAATTCAGAGTGGCAATTGTGACGGACATCTTTACAGTTGAATTTTTCTCATGATATACATTAATATAATTCCGTCCAATCTCATTCCATTCTCAGTTTAATAGCTTTTATATCATAGCTTCATAACGTGCAGAGGGATTTAGTCTAGGAACATTGGTGGACGCTGCTTAAAGCTGATACATAGCGAACCTTTCCACAGTTAAGTGATGTAGACAGGGTGCGAATTAAAATTTCTGATGAGGGGGAGATAGAATCCTACATAGAGAATACCATACATAAAATTATTATTATCCTCATTCTATACGGCTCAACGCTTGGTCGCACTGAGTTGCTGTCTTGCATCTTGATTATAATTATTATATCCATGAGCAGGCTTAAGATGAGATGTGTAATTCCTAAGTTACTGATTGTTATCAGCTTGCCGGTGATGATAATACATCAATATTAATTTCTTTGCTTACTTTATACGTAAGCCTACTTTATAAACTAATCTCGAATTAAAACAAATCTATTTTGTGAGGGGGGATAGAAGTTATCCCTGGCAGGAATGATAATATGAATTTATGAGAAGGGGATAACTTTCCAACAGGGGGACACTCTGAATGTAGGTGAGAATACTTTTAGCGTAATATTTCACTGTGATTGAATTAGCACTGGGGTTCAGCCTCCCCCTTGAGAATAATTACGATTATAACAACAATGACAATAATAATAATAATAATAATAATAATAATAATAATAATAATAATAATAATAATAATAATAATAATGACAACAACAACAACCATATTAGCAACGGACTAATATCGATAGTCGAGTTACAACTCAAACCGCCAACTTTGAAGTTTCGCTTCATCCATACTGAGATATCTCTTAGTTCATCTTCATCCTTACAGTTGTAGCTCTTGACGCTGATGATTTCACACCGAAGGGAAGGCAATTCCAAGCCGGTAGAAATTTTATACTTGACAGAACGACTTGTGTCAATACCCCAAGCCCTCCAACGACTTCGGTTTTTCGTGTTATTCTTATTCCAAAATGTTTACATTATAACCGTACTATCATTATGGTGTTTGATCACCTTTGTGGTTCAGAATGATAGTCAAGCAAACAATATGTAATGCTGCAATTTTAAATATGCAATTGTAATTATACATAGTAGAATGTATCCATTAGCTCATCGTATGCTGTAAACTGGATGATACTTACCTTGAAATACTGGAGATGGCTGTGATTTCTCTGAAAGCATCGGATACCATCCGCTGAAAAAAAAAGAAGGAAAAAAGGTATAACATTATGTATCCTGTTGCGTCACATTTCAGCTATAGAAAACCCGCCAGCCTTGAACTAAGATAATGGACCAAGAATGACAAGTTTAGAATCTTAACTAAAGAAACGTCTCTTTCGTGTTTCTTTTGTTAGACTTGTATCAAGAAGACTTGTACTGTGCTCTGAATGTAAATTATTTTGAAGAATTTTCTACGGCCTTTAGACTGTATATCCAGCAAATTTAAATTCTTGGTAATAATCTTAAATATAATACGTTCGTTCATTTGAATTTTGTTCAAGCACTTAGTGTTCAGCAATTGGAGTGCAGTATTGGTCATAAGCAACCTGAATTACGACTACTGACAGTGACGTACGCAGAATTTTGTTAATGAGGAGGGTTATTATTAAAATTGTATACTTAGCTACAGTTTAGATTATCGGTATTTTAAATTGTGTGTATTATTATTATTATTATTATTATTATTATATTATTATTATTATTATTATTATTATTATTATCATCATCATCATCATCATGTTACGGTATATTTACTAATATCTGTATGAACTCTTTAAAACGTAATTTTTTTCACTTACTTACTTATTACTTACTTACAAATGGCTTTTAAGGAAACCGCAGGTTCATTGCCGCCCTCACATAAGTCCGCCATCGGTCCCTATCCTGTGCAAGATTAATCCAGTCTCTATCATCATATCCCACCTCCCACATCCATTCCAATATTATCCTCCCATCTACGTCCCGGCCTTCCCAAAGGTCTTTTTCCCTCCGGTCTCCCAACTAACACTCTATATGCATTTCTGGATTCGCCCATACGTGGCACATGCCCTGCCTATCTCAAACGTCTGGATTTAATGTTCCTAATTATGTCAGGTGAAGAATGCAATGTGTGCAGTTCTGCGTTGTGTAACTTTCTCCATTGTCCTGTAACTTCATCCCTCTTAGCCCCAAATATTTTAATAAGAATCTTATTCTCAAACACCCTTAACCTCTGTTCCTCTCTCAACGTGAGAGTTCAAGTTTCACAACCATACACAACAACCGGTAATATAACTTTCAGATTTTTTGAGAGCACATTAGATGACAAAAGCTTCTCAAGCGAATAATAACAGGCATTTCCCATATTTATTCTGCGTTTAATTTCCTCCTGAGCATCATTTATATTTGTTACTGTTGCTAAAAAATATTTGAATTTTTCCACCTTTTCGAAGGATAATCTTCAATTTTTATATTTCCATTTTTTTCACAGCCATACAAATTAAAAAAAAAAAAAACAAATATCATATTGTGTCGGCTTCATTTTGTTACAAGATCGGTACTAGGCAGCAAGTCTCTCTATAAAGATAACTTTAGAGGGGCAGTTTAAATAAATAAATAAATAAATAAATAAATAAATAAATAAATAAATAAATAAATAAATAAATAAATAAATAAATAAATAAATAAATAAATAAATAAATAAATAAATAAATAAATAAATAAATAAATAAATAAATAAATAAATAAATAAATAAATAAATAAATAAATAAATAAATAAATAAATAAATAAATAAATAAATAACATTGTTATAATTCGAACGTGCTGCAGGGATTATAATCATTGAAGAAGGGGTAGGAGGACTATGCCTTATGTCGATGTAGATTTTGTTACTCTGACAGTGAAACATTAAGTATGGAAAAAGCTTATGGTTAAAAATAAGCCTACTAAAATCTAAATATGTAATTTCTTTAAAGTTTAAGGATAAGGTTTAAGGGATTCTAACCCTGTAACTCCCCTTTGCGTACGCCCCTGACTACTGGTATATGCAGATACTGTGATGTTAATGGAATCATGAACATGCATGGTTGTCAAACTGAAACTTATGATATTCGATCTAATATATACGAATGATACTACTAACTGACCGAAAATAATTAAACATTAGGCATATCTGTGTATATTATACTTCTATTAATTATATTTCTTTGGATGGAGAGTGAGTAGACGCAGGAATGTCAAAGCGCCTGCATTGCGTGCTCACAAGAACCAGCAAAACATTTCCTTAAGAGCGATGATTGCACTTTATCTTACTAAAAAGTGAACCTTGTTGGATTTGTATTTCTTGTAGTATGAGCACGTAATACAGGCGTTTTGACATCTTTGGCAATAGGGTATGAAATATCATTAATTTAGGTTTGTTCCTAATACTGTAAATAAGTTATATGATTGTTAGTTGGAAATACGAACTTGATCTGCAAAAATGTTTGTGCGTTGTGTTTCACAATGAATATTACCTTTATGAAATTCATGCTATAGGCCTACAGTAGAGCAGAGAGAATCACGCAACATCGTTGATGTGCACCGTCTCTCCTCGTCTACTGCGTGCGGCCTCTTACGCAGTTCAGAATGTTGAAATATTTTCTAGTTTGATTTAAAGTGGAAGCCTCTGGCTGAGCTTGTTAGCCCTGAACTGAATTACAATGTGGCGGTTGCCATTGACCTATTGCCGACCGATGATTTCTGTTAAAACTTTTGGGAAAGTTTTTATAACACTCTCCTTCTAATAATACATTCCTCTGACGAGTCTTCTTATTTTTAACTTAACACACAGAATTACTGAATTTAAGAATATACTTAGAGACTGTCCTCTAATTGAGGTTCTGGCGGATGTGTACATCTATTATCAGGTAGTATATCTCACTTGACGATAATTGTGTCAGAGGAAGAAAAATTGTTTGTTTAAGGGAACGTACCCAGCACGCTAAGGAGATCTTTGCGCTTCCGTGTGCCATATCACTGATGATATCTGCCGGAGTAGCAGACGAATCGTATGGTAGCAACAGCTCCAACAGACCACGGCCCTTTAACATCGATCCCTATGATGCCGGCCCTGAAAGTTTACATTCCAAAATTGTTTGTATACATCTGAAATCTGTTTAGCGTTATATGTAGCTAGTATGCGATTTATGCAATGGAGTGAGAAAGGAACTGACGACCCTATCCATTACCTCCTCGCTTAGTTGACTCCCGAATGACGCCTTATTGATATCACTTCTAAGGTTCAGACCTGTCTTCGGTCAGTTGACTAAACAACAACTTAGAGGTTGTCAAGAATGTAATTAATAAATACTTTTATATCAATGTAAAATTAATATTAAGTAAATTACTTTATAATGTAAATAGGCCACTATGGTCACTGCAAACATACCTTTGAGTACCTTTCTGTTCATCTCGGGACTTGAATAAGTTTTACGCTTGTAATATTTAGGGAGCGGATTCATAAGCAAAATATGCATGTACGTATGAACTTAGAAACCAGGATATATTGTTATCACCAAAAATAACAAAATATGCACTGTTAAAATTAAAAAAAGGTATTTTATTTTAAGCAAATTACTATTATTGATGGTTATTTTTTGTTATACATAAGAATATTCAGATACCATCAGTTGCTAAAGTTGCGTGTCCAACCCATTGCTTAAACAGTACACTTCTGGCACATTTTTCGTTCGGCATTATTGATAAAACTAATTCAAAATTGATTATTTTCTTGTGGCTGAGCTGTTCTACAAATACAGGGTGTTTCAAAAATACGGGGCACAATTTCAGGTATGCATTTCCCACATGTAGACAAATCAAAATAGTTCATTACAACATGTGTCCGGAAATGCTTTATTTCCGAGTTGTGGCCTTCACAACATTGAAATTCACCGGAAACATACCTCATGTTTTAGAAGACACTCCACTGAGCAATCATCAACACATTTACTTCTTGCATGATGGCGCTCCTGCACACTTCAGTCGTACGGCTCGCCGGTACTTGGATCGAAGGTTTCCTGATCGATGGATAGGTAGAGGTGGCCCAATTGCTTGGCCTCCACGCTCACCTGATCTGAACCCTCTCGATTTCTACTTGTGGGGCCATTTAAAATCATTGGTTTATTCGTCTCCGGTGCCTGATTTGGAATCCCTTCGGAATCGAATTGTGGCATGTTCTGAGGACATACGCAATACTCCTGGAGTTTGGGATCGTGTTCGCAGGTCAATGAGACATTGATGTGAGGTCTGTATTCAAGCAGGAGGTGGACATTTTGAATATCTTCTGTAATGACAACGACCTGAGGAAAGAAAAACGTTCCGGTGAATTTCAATGTTGTGAAGGCCATAACTCGGAAATGAAGCATTTCCGGACACATGTTATAATGAACTATTTTGATTGTCTACATGTGGTAAATACATACCTGAAATTATTCCCCGTATTTTTGAAACACCCTGTATAATTCACTTTACACATTATCGAATTTTCTGTGACTTGTCACCATATGTGTTACTTATGGCTTTTAGAGAATCCGGAGGTTCATTGTCGCCCTCTCATAAGACCGCCATTGGTTCCTATATGGAACAAGATTAATCCAGTCTCTACCGTCATATATCACCTCCTTCAAATCCATTTTTATATTATTCTCCCATCTACATCTCGGCCTCCTCAAAGTTCTCTTTCTCTCCTGCCTCCCGACTAACACACTATATGCATTTCTGGATTCGCTTATACGTGCTACATGTCTTACCCCTTTTAAACGTGTGGATTTAATGTTCCAAATTATGTCATTTGAAGAATACAATGCATGCAGTTCTGTGTTGTATAACTTCCTCCATTGTTCTGTAAATTCATCCCACTTAGGCCCAAATATTTTTCTAAGCATCTTACAAACAACTTTAATTTCTGTTCCTTTCTAAAAGTGAGAATTCAAGTTTCACAATCTTACAAAACAACCGGTAATATAAATATTTTATAAATTCTAACTTTCAGATTTTTTGAGAGCAGACTGGATGACAAAAGCTTGTCAACCGAATAATAACTGGCATTTCTGACATTCTGCGTTTAATTTCCTCCCAAGTGTCATTCATAGCCTATTTTTTACTGTTGCTCCAAGATATTTTAATTTTTCCACTTTTCAAAGGATAAATTTCCAATGTTTATATTTTCTGATTGGCCCGCAGCGGGATACCTACTGAGGGCTTATATACCGGCTAGACATGGTCCCACAGCACTTCAATCCTGAAGAAGATGACAGAGCTAGTCATCGAAAGCTTGGAAGCAACAATTGAACTCACCTGACTGAGAATCCGAGAAGAGTTATTTCAAGAGGAAAAAGATTAAAAATGCAGAACAATGTCATTATTGCCTCCGTGGGAACATCAAAATGTTAAATACGGCTGTGCCCACGTAAATTCAGTATTTTATTGATATAGTAGTGCATATTATATGAAGTGGTAAAATTATACTGCTCTTTTTCACCATAAATTCCACTTGGACTCATTAGAGTTTGAATGTGAATCTACAGCATGAAAACATGTCACTTTAGACCTGCCTATGGACTATAAAATGTTATATAAACTATAACAGTTACGTCATTAATGGATTAAGTAATTAAAGTATTATCTACATGGTAGTTAAAGTGTTATTGAGAAAAAGACCATTATTTTTACGATACGACTATATAGTTTGAACATATCTACACATTGACGAAAGATGTTTTTTCTATTTTGACGTGGAAATGATTGCATATAGTGCTCAATTAGGACACGACGTAAACACAGTTAAGAAATGTTAATAAATGTTAATACTGCCCTTTAACACTCCAAGTAAAAATATCTATAATATGGATATTATATAGGCATACCTATATTATATTACCATCATTGAGTGTAACGTGTAGCATTTTAACACATTATAAATTTTTCATAACTCTTATTAAACTCAATGCAGTGAGAATTTGCGTATAATACTGTAATGATATTAATAATATTAGTAGATAATAATAATAATAATAATAATAATAATAATAATAATAATAATAATAATAATAATTAAGCGTGTGAAATTGGCAGAGAGAATAAGAATGAATCTGTGCTAAAAAGAGCGAGTGAAGAGAGAATAATTCAGAAACTGATCAGGAAGAGAAATAAAAATTGGTTGGATTGCTGATTAAGAAGAACTTGCTACCAAAGGATAAATTGAATAGAATGGTGAACGGGAGAAAAGTTCGGGGCAGAAGAAAATATCAGATGATAGTTTCCGCATACGACCCATAGACTTATTTTAATGTCGTCTAAGAGGAAGTTGGAAAATGGGAAGATTTAAGAATGCTGAGTTTATAGTAAAGAACCTGCCTTTGGGCAGAAAATTATGAAAGATGATGGTAATGATAATGATGATAATGATAATAATTGTAATAATAATAATGTTACCGGCATAAAAAATTAGTATGGATACTGCAACAATTTTAGTTCAAAAACAAATTACACAGGTTAATTTTTAATGTGCAGTGACAGTTGTACAATTGTGTGCATAATAACATAACTTACATTTTAAATTCTAAGGGAGCTATTCATAGACATTTCTCTAGCCCGCGCTACGAGCGTGCTAAACTAGCCCCGGCTATCGACTGGTTACTTGTACAGGATTCATATCCATATCATATCGCTAATACTGGTTTGTGAATACGAAGAACGTTAGTTCGCTGATCATCCACCGGAAGCCCGCGCTAAGAATGTCTATGAATATGACCCTAAATACGTATTGCACATGTTTCAGCGGTGAATAAATAAATAAAAATAAATTAACAAACACGCCAAAACAACAAAAAATAATAACTTAACGAACACTTTTCAAATGTAAGCAACATGGCTGATATCGACTGCACAAACATAATATGATAAAGGATATACGCATTTAACAACAGAGTCCCTATTAAGAGGGAGATAAATAATTATTATCTTCGCCTCCCTGCAGGGAATCGAGATAGGTTTGGCTAGATTTTTATCCGGCAATTTTACTCCTTGTAGCAGCAGTTGGCTATTTTTTAAACACTGAGGTGACTTACCTGTAAGAATTACTTTTGTAGCTCATTTTGAGAAGATATTGCGAAGATCAACTGCACTTTGAGAAGTTCTGCACAATCTGAAACAGACGTTATGCAATAACAACAATCAGTATAGTGTAATTAGTGGGGGAAAAAAGAAAAGAAAACTAAGACAGCTAGGCTATGAAACATGAAACATAAAAAGAAAAACTAGATTACAAGAAGTAGTCACGAAATCTCAACATTTATTGAGAATATTGCCGACAGCATACAGAGCAGTTATAATGAGGCAGAACTTCTATGTTTATATTACAAACGTGTGCACTGCTTTATGCAACGGATAAGTCGCTTTCTCGACGTTTCCTCATTATGAATTTTATGACGTGTGTTTTATTTAATAGGGACACTTCATCGTATCAGTATAAACATATGAAGGGTACACAGGAAAAGCAATGAATGTCACAATTCTGTTAAGGATGATGCCATTATCTAATTTAAAAGATTACTATAAACTTTAGTGTTGTTCTCTCTAAAACTTTTAAAAAGGAGGATTATCACCACGGATAGTCATTCTTTCCTTCATTTTTAATACGAACAGCAATAAATTTTGCGGTATTATATATTATTACGATGTACCGAAGTACATATGATATATCCATGCAGAAATTCTGCGTTATCATATGATGAAGGATATAATATATGATATGCGAAAATAATCACTTACTGATTTAAAACGGCGCTTATTCCGTCGGATCCTGGCCACTTAGTCACTCGTAATGAGTGCACCTCTGCACATAATATGTTGGACATTGCACTGTCATACATCTATGACGCAGTGCATGAGGGTAGGCCACTAAAGGGAACATAAGAGGTGGAACTTAAACTGAGAGGATTCAATCCGGCATCGGGATGGAATCCTGTGTGGCTTAATGGATAGAGCGTCAGCACGTAAAGCTGAAAACCCGGGTTCAAATTCGGTGCCGGAGAGAATTTTTCTCCGTTCCACTCATCTTTCATCATTGCGGTATTATATTGAATTTTATTATTATCTCACCCTTAACAGAAACGTGACATTCATTGTTTTTCTTCTGTATCCTTCATATATTAAAGCTGAAATTCAACCTACAAAGTTATAAGAGTGCAAACAAGGACAGAGGGATAAGGAACTGAATAGAATATTGAGAAAAAATTACTTTTGTGCGAGATCGTGCGTATTTGCTTGGTTTCCGCACAAAACCAATCCGCGGAAAGTCTAAAATTCCACATTCAGTATTCCCAACCTAACACACATAACAATTTCCCTCTTCTTACCGATTAAGTGACATATTGATTTTACTGCTTTAGGCTTTTAACATATTATTTTTTAGAGACGTTCAATATAGTAATAATTATAAATTGGAAACTTACCACTGCAATTTCACCTAAATTGCACTGTTAATTATTGTTTTTAAATATTTGCAAAAAATAAATAAACTCTAAATCATTACATAACCTTACCGTTTGTTTTAAGTTCGCATTTATAGATTGGGGGGGGGGAAAGACAGACGTATATCACGGCCTGCTAGAGTATAGTAAACACAGAAAACATTTTAAAGCAACAATGTTGAAGATAGATATTTTCGTTTTGCAAATTTGCCGTCATTGAACAGAAACCAAGATGGAGATTTCATTGTAACTAATTAGAAATTCCTCTTTCAGGTATGTAATAAACGATCTTCGCACAAAATAATGTACGATACACGAGCGGTATGTTTTCTTTCAATCCTCGGAAATTAAAAAAGCTCAACTACGTTTCGCTTTTTCAAACTTTTCCTCGAACATGAAAACTTCAACATACCGCTCTTGTAACGCATATTACTATTCTACTTATAAAGAATGAAAGATGACAAATACAGAAGGCAAATATGCTGAGTAGATCGTGTAAATAAATTATGGAAAAACCAGATTGAAGGCATAAAAGGCTGTAGCGCAGAAAAAACTTTCAGAATAGCACAGATTTAAGCAATCCATTTTAAATGAAAAGTAATACAAAAATCTAGGAAAAGAAAAAAGTAAAACTTGATTAGAACATGGTTGTTCTGACAGTTTCGTGTTGATGTGAGGCCGAATAGGTAAACGACTCTTAAACGGCCGTAAGACATAGGTCTAATAAGATAATATTAGCTTTTTAACTTTTTAAACAAATGTTAACACTGTGAAGGTTTCAAGATTTAAGGTTTTTAGACTTTTATTATGTCAAAAAATCATAAATAGCGGAAATGAAAATTGTAGAAACATTGATAGTATACACAAAATAAATATGGATATAATTAGAAATGGAAACGTAAGATAAGATTTAAGTTTTATTCTTAAAATACAGCCCAAATTTCAAGAATAGATTCCTATTATATAGAAAAGAAATACAAATTATAAAAACATGAGTTGGGAAATTCTTGTTTTTTTATTTATGAAGGTATTTATGAGACAACCTTATCAGATAAATGTAGAGGAAATATTTAACACGTCCTCCTCTTGCTTCAATATAAACCTGAAAAGACAGTTATATCATTATGAGTAAGTCCCGAACAAACTTCCAAATTCTTGACGTGGTCCGTATTGTCTGAAAAGCTGCCACAATTCGATTGAGGAGAGCATCTGCATTACCACTTGCAGATGAATATGGTACACCAAAGTCTTTGCATAATCCAACAGTAAGAAGTCCAGTGAGTATAAGTCAGGTGAGCGTGGAGGCCGGGCAATTGGTCCACATTAATCGACATACCAGGTAGATTTTCATCGAAATTCCAGCAGATTAAAAGGTACAGGAGCGTCATTATGCCTGAAGTGCAGCCCTCGACGGAGCGTCAGTAGTACGTCATACAAAAAATCAGTAAAAAATTTCAAGAAGGTTTCATAGTTCTATCACGTGAGCCTGCTCGAAAGTATTTGGGGAATCAACAAGCTGTCACCAACATTGTCGGCCCAGATGTTGATGTAAAATTTTTATGATAAGACTGAACAATCGAATGGAGATTTTCGTCTGCCCTTACGTGCTGGTTTACAAAATTTTGCATTCAATCATCTACTTGGAGAACCTGTTAACTTAGAAACTAAGATATCCGTACCCATGTTGATATAACCTATTTTTCTACTTTAAAATTAAGAATCCGTCACTGAAATTTGGTTTCATTTGTTTTAATATCTTAAATAAACATTACACAGAAATAAAAATATATATATACTTGCTTCAAGTAAACATATAATTAAACAAACACATATGAGACAAAAGTGAAACATCCAGGGAAAAGCGAAACGCAGACAGAGATACGCAGATAAATATGCAGACAAACATCCAGAAAGATACTCAGACAAAAATTCAGAGAGGGACGTAGACAAACATTCGGATAAACAGGCCGACAAACATTCAGAAATACACTCAGACAAACATTCAGATAGACACGCCGACAAACATTCAGAAATACACTCAGACAAGTATTCAGAAATACACTCAGACAAACATTCAGATAGACACGCCGACAAACATTCAGAAATACACTCAGAAAAACATTCAGAAACACTCAGAAAAACATTCAGATAGACACGCCGACAAACATTCAGAAATACACTCAAACATTCTGATAGACACGCCGACAAACATTCAGAAATACACTCAGACAAACATTCAGAAATACACTCAGACAAACATTCAGAAATACACTCAGACAAACATTCAGATAGACACGCCGACAAACATTCAGAAATACACTCAGACAAACATTCAGAAATACACTCAGACAAACATTCAGATAGACACGCCGACAAACATTCAGAAATACACTCAGACAAACATTCAGAAATACACTCAGACAAACATTCAGATAGACACGCCGAAAAACATTCAGAAATATACTCAGACAAACATTCAGAAATACACTCAGACAAACATTCATATAGACATGCCGACAAACATTCCGAAAGACACGCAGACAAACGGTATGTAGACGTTATGTTTTGCGCTGGTTACTAGATGGGACAGGATCGTGCAGGACTCCAGTGACGTGAGTCTAGCACGATTCAAAACTCTCCATCTTTGAAGTTACATTAATTTGCTTTTTATTTTAATACAGTGTTGTGAAACACAATGTTTATGCTTGGTACAGGAAAGAAAGGCCTGAAGAATATAAGGCTGTAGATTAAGTGGCAGTCGCACACAAACGCGATCTAACTGAATCGTGAAGGTAAACCAGTGAACACGAGTCTATATAACTCCTTAAGAGAGACACGAGTCTCAGTTACCAGTGTACCTTCACTCAACATGCTACACATTTTTTTGGCTGCCCTTCTGGCGACATCAGCGCTCGCTGCGCCATCTGCGACAGGACAATGGCGTGAGTGTTTATTATTGCATAGAAAAATACTTATTTTTTATTGTTAAGTCATAGTCATCATAATGCAATATGTGAAACGATATGTTCTACCCTCTGCATAGCCTATGGTTTGACAATTTCATGCAAAATTTTGTCATATGAAGTCATTTTATAAAACAAAATGTACAGTAAATGCGGAAAATTATTTCAGAATTATTCTTAGGTTAATAATGGCTGTGGTACGTCATCATTATTATCATTAATAATAATAATAATAATAATAATAATAATAATAATAATAATAATTATTATTATTATTATGCGTTATTATCTAAATAGAAGTTATTATAATGTGTTAGTCTTTGTTATTTTCTAATTAAAGATCAATTATTTAATACGTGGAACTTATTGCAATTAACTAAAAATGTCCGAGACACAAAGTTGTGTATCTAAGACTAAATTAAATGTTCAATCTTATGGCATCAATGTAATATTAACATTTGTTAATACGTGTTAAATATTAAATAATGTATAAACGTTTTCGCCTTTTACGACATAATCAGATACAATTTGCTTTTACAATTATCTAGATATCGTAAAAGAAAATTTTATCTGATGATGCCGTAAAAGGCGAAAACGTTAAGATATTGTAAAAGCAAATTGTATCTGATTATACCGTAAAAGGCAAACACGTTTATACGTTTTTTAATCATCATCATCATCATCATCCTTCACGAATTAGGCCTCTGTAGACCTGTTTCGGCCCCATCTAGCAGTCTTCTTAAAGGTCTTCCTGGTCGACGATGTCCTCTAGGTTTATATTGCATCATAATTTTTGGGATTCTTGAATTTTCCATTCTTCTTACATGATCTAGCCAATTGAATTTGTATCTGCTGATTTTTTCTTCTACTGACTCTACTTCTAATTGTTCTAAAATTTCTTCATTCCTTTTTCGGTCTAAAAGAGTATATCCTGCTGTCCTCCTCAAAAATTTCATTTCCGTTGCTTTGATTCTGTTCATGTCTTTTTTCTTTAATGACCAAATCTCGCTTCCGTATAAAAGGGTGGGTAATGCTAATGTATTATATATTTTTATTCTTGTAGATTTTTGTACTATTTAGCTTTTAATGCATTGTTTATTATTCCTAGAATTCGTGTAAATTTGGTAATTTTCTTGTTCACATCTTTTTCATTTTGATAAGATATTTCACAACCCAGATAATTGAAATTTTGCACTTGTTCGAGGCATTGGTTATTGTGTATTATCTTACTTCTGACTGGGTCTTGTCCTAAAAATGCCATTACTTTTGATTTTTGTGCTGAAATTTCCATCCCAAAATCTTTTAATATTTTATTTAATGTATACAATCCTCTTTGTAAATTATCCTCTGAATTGGAAATTATGACTTGATCATCGGCATAGAGTAAGGTATTTAATGTTAGAGCACTGGTTATTTTGATTCCTGATGTGTAGATTTGGTTCCATTTGGTTCCACGTTTTTTAATATATATATATATATATATATATATATATATATATATATATAATTATTATTATTATTAAGCTTCCCTTATGAAAAGGTTGCCAGATTGGACAAAGCGTATTACATATAATTTGGAAACACACCTAAAAGGTAAAATGATTTACATTTGAAACGGTTAGGGAATCGAATAGGCCTATACAAAACGTCAGAGTGGGGGGGCTACTTCCGACATTGACTTTTAGCAGAATGTGGTGCCCACAAGTGACGAGGTAACACGTTGAAGTACAAAGTGTCCAACATGCCCGACTGTCCAACAGACACTAATTTACCCTATTATGTAATAACAATAATTATTATTTATGTTTAATAAATTAATGACAAGGTTTTAATAACAGTATTTGGCTGTTTTTGTTGCTTATCTTTGCTTACTGACCCCCCCCTCCACACACATCACATACCACATTACACCATACCACACACAGCATACCACACATGTTAATAGATATCGGATCCCATATCACATCTCGTATAGCATCGTATCATTTAATATAATATATCAATAACAAGTCATATATCTTATACCGTATTATACGGTATATATGTATGATGGAGAAAGTTACACATCGCAGAACTGCACGCATTGTACTCTTCATCTGACATAATTAGGAACATTAAATCCAGACGTTTGAGATGAACAGGACATGTAGCATGTATGGGCGAAACCAGAAATGCATGTAGAGTGTTAGTTGAGAGGCCGGAGGGAATAAGACCTTTGGGGAGGCCGAGACGTAGATGGGAGGATAATATTAAAATGGATTTGAGGGAGGTGGGATATGATGGTAGAGACTGGATTAATCTTGCTCAGGATAGGGACCGATGGCGGGCTTATGTGAGGGCGGCAATGAACCTGCGGGTCCCTTTGAAGCCATAAGTAAATAAGTAAGTAAGTAAGTAAGTAAGTAAGTAAGTAAGTATACCATGTATGAATCACGTATAAGATACCATGTCATGTGTCATATCATACATATATCATGTCATATGTATCATATATCATGCCATATCAAGTAGAATGTTACATGCCATGTAATAATATAATCACACATCATAATATGTTCACATATCACTTACGTAATATATTACATAGCATATATCACGTATCATAGCATATCACATACATCACATGTCATATACAGAATTAACTGTAAGTAATGTCATTCATTTCAGAGAGTTATTATTATTATTATTATTACTATTATTATTATTATTATTATTATTATTATTATTATTATTACTACTACAGATATTTCAAACACGAAATTTAAATACAATTTTCTTCGTTTTTGCTTCCTTTTCGAGATAAAAGTTGTCTTATATGAAATATTTCATAGCGTATTTCGGGAAAGAATTGATTGAATTCCCAATATGTTCACTCAGTTTAAGAGAGCAGTGTATTAGGAAAATAAATGACCAAAATAATTTTATTTTTGTCCTTTAAATGTGCAGAAATTTTATCCGGACAAATCTAACTTTTCGTTTTGCAAAGAAATTTTACAATGTTAGATTTGTTCAGACCAAATTTCTGCACATTAATGGACAAGACTAATATTCTTTCCATAATTTATTATCATAATATACTGCTCTCTTCAAATGACTGTGCATAGGTAGTGGGAATTCAATCAATGACTTTACCAAAACACGCTATGAAATATTTCTTACAAAACAATTTTTATCTCGAAAAGGAAGCAAAAACGGGCAAAATTGTATTATACTTTTTTCGATCGAAATGTTTAAAAAAATAACATCCTGAAATTTATGGGGCTACTTGTTATTCATCCTGTATATATCATACATGTATCATACATCCCTACCTACATACATACATACGTACATACATACATACATACCAGTACCATTACTATCTACATTATTGCCTAGATTCCTCAAATAACACAATATAATAATAATAATAATAATAATAATAATAATAATAATAATAATAATAATAATAATAAATTTATTATTATATGTTATAACTGACAAAGATACGGTCTAATTTGCCCTGTGGAAATCATGACGCAGACCATGGCTTAAGAAAATATGACATATCAAGGGAAGAAATACTCAAGGAAGAGAGAGAATTATCCACTTCGCTGTCCAGACTGCACTGGATACATTGAATTTGTGGACATCCTATTACCACTTGAGCTACGATTCGATCACTTATCTTAAAATATACTGTAATGATGTGGTTTTTATTCAATTTAATCCGAGTTGAGTTGTGTGTTGTTTATAAAAATCGAATAATTTCAATCAGTTACAAGGTACACAACCACAAGGAGCTTGTTGACCTCATCAGCAACACTTTCGTTTTCAACGAAAGTAGGCTGCGTACCACAAGTAACCTAAACGCACAACACTGTAGCAATTCTTTACTTAATGTTCTTCACCAAGAATTTATCGAAAAGGGTTACGTATATTAACGGTAAATAGAAACGTCAGGGAAAACCCAAGTAGGCCAGCTAAACATTCAGGCGTATAAAAATATGCTGAGAATAACTTAGAATTATAAAACCAAGAAATTGCAATATTCTAAGCTTACTGCTATTTAAATTAAAGACAAAAAAATGTATTATATTATTACTCACTGCTATTTTCTATCATGGATAATTTCATCGTTTCATTGTAAGAATTAATCCAATAGGAATCTATTTTCATGTAATTATAGGTTTTAAATTTTCCCGACACAAGAAATAGGTATCTTCTGTACATACTGTGTGTGTGTGAATGAACAATTCTTCTGTTGCATTGTATTCAGATTTAGTACCTAATATCCTCGTCTTCAATTCAGAGAGGGTACTGAAACTATTGTGAGGTCACAAAGTGGGCGTACCCCCCATGTATTCTTACAAACATGGCTAACCAGAGTCCGTTTATCATCGAATAAAGATTAGTGACAATAGTTTGGCATCATGAAAGACGTCATACTGGCGACACCGTGGAAATAGTGAAGATGAAATTTCGTGACCGCTTTGGTGTGGAACCGACAAGGAAAGCAACAATGTTGGGGTGGAGAAAAAGTGCTTTCGCAACGGATCGTGTGAAAGACCGTTCCAGAATTGGAAGGCCAACAAGGAGGAAAACATCCCACGCTGTTGAGGCATCAGTGAAAAGGACTTCCCTGAAATCCACTCGGAAAAAGATCTACAGAGCTTGGCATTCCTCGTTCGACCATGATGAAACATGTCATGAAAGTTGATTTAAAGCTCAAGCATTTCCGTCCATTCCACGTCAATGAATTAAGCGATGCTGATATGGACGCACGTAAAGCGGCATTTTGAACGTTTCTTAAAATGTTCTCTGAGAATTCATCAAGAACAAAATGCGAAATCACCGCTATAACATAACGGCACAATTACGAGCAACTGTGGAAGACGCCTTCGACGAATTGACCCTTGATTATCTCCGCAAAACGTCTGCCAGGCCATGGCGCAGAATTCAGCAGTGCTATGAAAATGAAGTCTGCATACCTATGTTTTGAATCGTTAAACTATCAGGTACATGTCCATATCAAACAATCAATCAACCATACCCATCGTAGCGTCGTAATATATGGCGGGTACGCTCACTTTCTGACCTCTCTGTAGCTTTGTTGATTAAATATGGTAGGGTAAAGGTTGGTAAATTGTGATAGTTTTTTTTTAGAATTTATTACAATTTTACTGAACAAGAGGAAGGTCGGTTTCTTTGCGTCAAGGGAATGTTCGTGGACAAGTTTGTAACAAAACCGGTCCTTTTCTCGCTCAGTAAAATTGTAATAAATGCTCGAAAGGAACTTTCACAATATTGCTCGTATCACAACATTACCAACATTTACCCTATATTGATTTAACTGTATGAATGACTACTGATTCGTTTGTAGGGAAAATGGAAATATCACGATGAAATCAGGTTTTGTCTAGAAACTTTATCTTGGAAAATTCAATATGGCGATTGAGAGAAGAGCTATCGAAAGACTGTGTGAGAGATGCAATGACACTCCTGTTATCGACTCCCAGTCGGAATTTTAATGATTCACAATGGCCCACCACAGAAGTGATGACACGGGACTCAAAGCAAGGGCTCTAGCAAATCGAGTCGATTTAACTTACTGAATGGAAGTTTGTAGCGAGAATTTTTTTAAAAACTAACTTTAGAAATTCTAGGATTTCGAAGAAAAAATCGAAAAGTTAGAAGTACGATTATTGGTGGGTCGTGACTGGATATCTCGTACTTTGGAAATATATCGTATGTAGTTCAAAGGCTTTATCAGAGGTAGAGAATGAATTTCGAGGATAATTAATTGCTCTAGACCATCATGTATGGACAATTTTTTCCATAAGAAATAACAGTGATTTAGTTGAGCGTTCAGTCAAATAAAAGTAATAAATATTGATGGTTTATTCGAAATCATTAAGGAATTCCCGATTTATTGCACTAAGTAATAAATAATATAATGTGAAGTTACGTTCTCAAAAATGTTTAATTTGCAGCAATAATTACTCGCATTTCACACGATGAAATCTTAATCTACAGCAATGGTCGGCATTTCATGACACGCGAGTCAATCCCTTAATACACAAGCAGGGCGGAGGGGTAAGGCATCATTTGTTCATTCAACGTTAAGCAGTCTGGGTTTCTCCCCCTCCTACTTTCCCCTTTGCTGTGTATTGCAGGCTGCATTTTATATGGCATACTCTTTGCTGGCTACTGATCTATAGTATCACGGTAAAAAATAATCGTTGTCAACCTTCTGCGATCACTAACTTTAAATGCTATGGGGTGCATGACTTTCGTAAAAAGTAATGTTCTATTCCAGGCCTGGGCGCTAATAATTCAATAAAGCCACTGGAGACTACCCCTGAACTCTCCACTCCACCATCCCCGGCTGTGTTTCGAATAGACAGGAAAGTAAACATCTCTCACTGACGGATTGTATAAGGCAGGCATCATAGCTTTCGGCTCTCGCTGGCCGCTTAAAATTCACCACTGATCCACAGTGCCTTACTGTGTGTTTGTTTCTAAAGCAATGTAGGCCCTAAGTGAAAAAAGATGATAAAGATATCTCCTTTCTTTTTTCCTTCTCCTTTATGCCGAAGGCTATTCTATACCCTGCTACTCTGAGACATTTAATTTTAGCGGTTTCCAGTCTTTTACTGTAGATCTGTTTTAGAGTGGCAATTTTGTTTCCGTATAAAAATGTAGTAAGGGCTAGGGTATTATATAGCCCATGTAGTAAGGGCTAGGGATTATATAGCCCATTTTGATTCGAGAGGTTTGTTGTACTAAATTACGTTTAGTGTGTCACTTATTATTTCTAAAATGTTGTGAAATTTGTGATTTTCTTACATCCTTTGTTGTTTTTATGAAGTGTATATCGCATTCGAGGAATTGAAAATTTGTTCTAAAGACTTGATATTATTATTTTAGCCTAAAATGACATCGTTTTGGGTTTTTCTGTAAATGTCGAATTACTATCTTTAACTAGTGTTTAAATGATTTTGAATTTAAAATACAAGCGTTTACTTCGCGTTTTTGGCTACAAATGTAGCAGATATGGTTTCACTTATCAGCAGAAAACTGGAAGTTTATTTCTGTTTTATAGACAACGATTGTGTAGACCTTGTTCTGGGTTTGTCCCGTATTATCTTCAGTGCTGCCGAGGATTACGTTAAGAGGTGAGGGTCAACATTTTAAAATATTAATGTTGCGTTTAACACCTAAATAAACATTTGCAGTAGCAATGATCTCAAATATTCAAAAGTTTAGAAGAAACAACTTCTTTATAAATATGTTCTTACTTCTAATAACAAATTTATAATTACTGCGTAATTCAGAAGGAAACAATTATGCTGCCAATCAGATAGTGGAAAGAATAGCATTTAGTGCTGAAAATATAAAAAAAAAAAAGTTTGAGTCGTCATGCATTCGTTAACAGCAAAGTCATATGTAACTTCGCAACCATTTGCCGTAATAATACGTAAAAGTTTGTAATAATGACAGTCTTATGTAATAGAGCAGTGTTATGAGAAAGCTCTAGCATTTTCTCAATTGTAACGCGGTTAAAGTGGAACAAATCTTGCTATAAGGCGTGTACAAGTGAAGGTGAGAATGACACCAATAAGATTGCACTACAGGTCAAGGAAAGAAAAACACAGCGTTTAGAAACTCTTCAGCAAAGGACAATGATGGCTACAAAAAATTTAATACTAAGTGCCTCAAGATGTTACAATGATAATAATGATATTATATAATTATTTTAATATTATTCATATTAAAACTTGCTTTGAAAAATGTTGCAGGCATTTCGAATATTACCTTTCACAAACTCTTACGGAATATACAAGTATATGCTGAAAATATAATCTCACTATAAATAAGAAATTAATACAGTGAGCTTGACACTTTAAAATACAGTATATGCACAGTCTAGTATATACAGTCACGAAGTTTGAGTTGTTGAGTGTACTAGGAACAATAGACTGTGCTGGTACTATTTCGCATTGTCTATGATGAGGCGATAGTAGCGATCCTAGTGGTTAACAACTATCTAGGGATGCATATTCCCTAGGTATTGAGCTTCGTGACTGTATATACTAGACTGTGGATAAGCTTTTGATGTAATTCATGTACCTATTCCCATTCAGAATACCCACACATACTGAGAGAACGGAAGAAATTGTCAAAAATTATTCTTTACATTCAAAGATCGTATCACTTAAAAATTGTAAAATTATCATAAATAGTCATTTCTATAACTTGGTTCTTATAAAAGATACTAAATATGCTATTAAACACCTGCATCTATCTATGAAGAAAGTTTAAGGCATAGACAACTACACCAGGGAATACAGTAAATAATACTCGTATTGTCATAAATCCTAAATTCGAAGTCTGCAGGAGTGTTAGTGCCTTCTACAAGTGAAAAAAAAATTATAGAAATGACAATGATCAACATAACAATAGTAACATAACAATAGTAATAGTAATAATAATAATAATAATAATAATAACAATAACACTGCCTTATTAAGGACAAAGGAGGTAACTGCAATTTAGATAATTCTGAGGTAAGGCACTAAAAAGCTTATTATAAAATGTATGCAAATGCACATGCCCATATACTTGTATATCATTTCAAGATATTTAGTGCCTCGATATGACAATAAAACTCTAGTAGGCTATTAGATGAAATATTCCACAGAATTGCTTAAGTCAACATCTAATTTTGCTTAAAATTTGCGATTAGGCTAGGCTTACTCCATCTGTGCTTATTAGGACAGAATAATAATAATAATAATAATAATAATAATAATAATAATAATAATAATAATAATAACAACAACAACAATAATAATAATGATAATAATAATAATGATAATGATAATGATAATAATGATAATAATGATAATGATAATAATAATAATAATGATAATGATAATGATAATGATAATAATAACAATAATAATAATAATAATAATAATAATAATAATAATAATAATAATATTTTAGTTGGAAATTTTACGACGCTTTTTCAACTGCTATGGATATATTAAACCGTCTAAATGAGATGAATGTGATAATTCCAGCGAAATGAGACCAGGGTCCAACGCCGAAAGTTACCCGACATTTCATCTTATTAGACTGAGGGAAAACCCCGGAAAAACCTCAACCAGGTAACTTTTCCCAACCAGGATATGAACCCGGGCCGGCTAGTTTCACAATCAGGCATCCTAACCGTTACTCCACTGTGGTGGACGATAATAATAATAATATTAATAATAATAATAATAATAATAATAATAATACCATCGTTCCTTGACAGCGCTGCCTTACTAGCGAGAAATACAACACAATTATTTTAGATGCAACTTTCGGGCATTCATATCTGACCTGCCACTGCAGCTATAAGTTAAGATAGAAATGAAATGGTTATGTTGACAGTGGGAACGTCGATGATCTGTCAGCTTAAAATTTATTTGAAAGCCTGATGTTTATTAATTCATTCACAAATTCTACAAACATTATAATCGATGAAATGGCTGAAGATCAGATTCTACTAAGTACTTCGGCTTAGCCGGACAACAGACTACAAACTACAAAGAGATTTTCATTCTCGTCCTCCACATTCACTTCTTGCCATCGTCGTCCTCTTCGTACACTTCTTGCCATCGTTGTCATCTACTTTGACAACTGTTATATATGTAGGCCTATAAAGAATCAAATAGCCTATTTGAAACATCATCTTTACCTTTCAGTGTATAATAATCCGTTCCCCAATCTTTATTTAATTACTAGGCACTTATTAAAACGCTAGGAATTTTCTTTTCATATGTTTGAGATCAAGTGTGCAGTCTCAAGTAAAAATAATATTAACGTTATATTTTATGTTTCTTAGAAATGCAAATTTATTTAAGAATTATTATTCTTTTCTATTTATATAACCATAGGTAATATCATATAATAGAACCAGAACATTTTGATAACTAAGATACTATTCTGTTTTGTCTTTTTGTCTCATTTAAACATTTATAATGCTATTTATTTCAATCATGTATGTTATTCAAAGTTACGAAATCTTTCCACGCCGACCAAATGCCATTTCGAGAATGATGAGCGAGACTCGAAGCGCACGAGAATAACGAGACGAGACGAGACTCGAAAGACAAATGCAACGAACACAGCGAGCGAGAGCGGCAGTTAGTTTCGTTCATCTCTAATTTCTTCACATAATTAAAACATCATTCATATGAATTTAAAGTCACCTTTTTATCGTGGAATGTCCCTTGACCACGAGTATGTAACTTACGTTTCCGGAATTATTACTGTATATAAAAAAGTGGATCTTTGTTGTAGCAATAAAATATTATTATTATTATTATTATATTATTATTATTATTATTATTATTATTAATGTAAACTCAGATATCGGTTCTTTATATTGTACTAGGTACTCATAATGCAAATACAGCATGGAAGTAGTATAACTGTGCAGCTTATTCCTTGGATAGAATTACAACAAAAAATCCTAATATGGTATTAGTTCCAAGTGAATAGTTTTCTCAGAAAAAGTTCCTAAATGTTAACACTGTGTTACTCGATGTATAGTATCTGTACGATTCTGAATTTTATTCTTATGATTAGAGATCACATTCATCACTTCTTGCCATCGTCGTCGTCATCACTTCTTGTCATCCTCGTCCTCTTCGTCCAATTCTTGGCATAGTTGTCCTCTTCGTCCAATTCTTGCCATCCTCGTCCTCGCTCTGTATTTATTGCCATGCTTGCCCTCCACGTCCACTTTTCTTTTTCTTCGTACTCGCCCCTCTGCACTTGTTTTTCCCTAATTCTCTTTTTATAGTTTTTTATTCCACTTCTACCTCTCTTCTCTCTGCATTTTGTGACGTCTATTTAATATTTTCAGTATTTTCCTCTTTTATATTTACATTCCTTCTTTGTAAATACTTGAGTACGAAAATATTTTCTTACCTGTTTGTAAGATATAAAACGAAGGTCAATTAACGCTTTCATATATCTAGTGAGTGTAATTTTATCATTATTACACAGGAAATAAAAATATCAGGATAGGTAACCAGTTTGTTCGCAAGGTCTTCGTCTTCAATATTTTTGCTTTTATACATAGTCTACTTTCATGTTTGCCTTGGATGCGATTGATTTACACCACTTAATTTAACTCGCTTCAAATATAGGCAATTCAGTAAATAGATCCTTAATATATCAAATAATTCGTATTTTTCTTGCTCATTTCTCGTCACGCAAAACCAGCATATATATATATATATATATATATATATATATATATATATATATATATATATAACATTATACGCTAATCAAATTAAGTTATACAAGGTTGTTTCCGATCTCTGATGACGAATTTGAATGACATCATGTGCGTCAGGAGTCACACGACAGCTGAACTGCGGCGCGAGTTGAAAGACCAGTAGTGAGTGATCTCATAGTCAGAGTGCACGGCGACTCACAGCAGAAATTCCCAAGAAAATAGAGCCTTTTTGGGAGGGTACATTACGACCATTTCCAATGCCAAGTACAGTTAAGTGAAAATGAAAGAAGCCTGCAACGAACGAGGTTTCGTTTTCTCCAAGAAAGGCATCTTCTGTGCATTTAATAAGATTGGTAAAGCTCGAACGGAATTAATTTGTATCATCTTGTGGGGTGGGCGACTTGTGACGGGGAGTGGATTTGCTTGCTTTTTCCACTCTGGAATTAATCCCATCCGAGCTTTGCCTTTCTTGGAAATAACGAAATCACGTTTCTTGCAGGCTCCTATGATTTTCATGTATATAACATAATATCACTGTGCAGTACCTGAATAAATTGAAGTTTGAGAAGAGATAATTATGTTTAGGAAATAGTGTTGTCACTTCACACCAATATGGTCTACTGTAAGTTTGTTAATTCGGCCACAGGAGACGGTGATATTATGTTAGTCGTACAGTGAATGAAAATAATGACTGTAAAAAATGCTGCTTGAAAGCAACATCACGTAAGTAGCAAACTTTGATTTGTTATATTGAATTATTTCAACGTTACAATTTCTTGTTTGTTAAAATATGTATGCGATAACGTTATGCAATTTGTGTTCTTTTGTTTTGTGTTTCTGGAAAATATAATTTCAATTAATGCTCCGCCATGAATGTTGTAACTAAAACCTTGTGCATCCCTCGTGTTTATCGTACGGCTGACCCTCCCCCCATACGTTACATGCATTTTGTTTACGTTTTCACTGTGCCTAAACGAGACGCTCTACTGTAATATGAGGTTGCTATTCAGCACCATTGATATGTTTTTAAGTCAAAATATCATTCAGCAATAATATAGGCTTATTACTTATTACTATCTTTCTTTCATCATTTATTTATTATTCTGGTCGCGAAGTAGTCTTATTGAATATCAGGCGAGGTAATCATTTCCTTTGGATAAGTTCAAACAAATTATGTCCGTGAACAAAAATTAGTATATTTTAATCTGTAGAAATAAAAGCGAAACTAGGTAAATAGTAGAATTGTGAGCTTACAGGAAAAGTTGTCACGTCTGAAGCTTTCCTATGGAGTTATCAACTTTTTCCTGTAAGTCCACGGAATATAAAGCAAGTCAGAGTCAACAATCTTATCTTTGAATTCATTCAATGATTAATTAATTAATTGAATGGGCAAAATGGAATAATTAAACAAGTAATTTATTAAATAAATTTAAAAAAATAAATAACTGGGTTATGAAATTAGTTATTTAATAAAAAAGTTACACAAATTTGTAGTTCTATAAAAATTAATAAATAAATCATTGAAGAGGTAAATTGACCACTAGTTTGGTCTAGGGATAGTAGAACTCTTGTTCCTAGACTACTCTCGGACTTGGGCTCGAACCTCGCTTGGGTCGACTATTTGGTCGAGTTTCTTTAATATTTTCCTCGACTGTAGATAATACCATGTTGAAACGTCGAACTTGTCTCTCGAAAATACGATTCACTATTAGGTACAAATCTCATTTACACGATATGATGGTGCAGGTGTTTTTAATTGGTTATTTACGACGCTTTATCAACTGCTATGTTTCTCTAGCGTCTGAATGAGATGAAGGTGATAATGCCAGCGAAAAGAATCCAGGGTCCAGCGCCGAAATTACCCAGCATTTGCTCTTAATGGGTTGAGGGAAACCCCCGGAGAAACCTAAACCTGGCCTTGTCCCAACCAGGAATGCAGACGTTAAATTATCGTTAAATTAAGTACGCCTAATTAAATTATAATTATATAAAGAAACAAACAAAAAGTAAATAAATACAACTACAATCGCGTCATTCAATAAGTCTGTCATTATAATGCAGAAAACAAATGGGATTTAACCGACTTCGAAATTTTACGAGACAGAAATTTTATAAAGAATAAAGTTTAAATCATACTAAAATATGTAAAATGATCTGAATAATTTCAAGGCCGGACACCGATCCCGGGACCATTCGCTTAGCGCACGAATGCTCTCCCGACTGAGCTAACCCAGGAACTATACAAGACACCGTCACAATTTTTCCTTTATATCCACACAACTCAAATGGGCTGACAAGACGCCAGAACCCAACTTTGAGTGCACACAAATTGTGTGTGACTTAAATTGTGGCTTTCTGTTAAAGTACCTCCAGTAACGAAATATATTATACAAATCTGGCTTTCAGGTAGTAGCTCCCTGTACAGCAGGTTTGAATAATTTCATGGAAAAATTGTTCCGGAGCCGGGCATCGATCCCGGAACCCTTCGCTTAGCGCACGAATGCTCTCCCGACTGAAAAATTGTGACGGTGTCGTGTATAGTTCCTGGGGTAGCTCAGTTGGGAGATCATTCGTGCGCTAAGCGAAGGGTCCTGGGATCGATGTCCGCCCCCGGAATAATTTTTCCTTGAAATTATTCAAACCTGCTGTACAGGGAGCTACCTGAAAGCCAGATTTGTATAACGTATAATGATCATCTAAACATCATACTACTAATTACTGGTACAACAGGGAATGTAATAAATTCACTTCAAAATTATGCGAAAAGGTAACCTAGCGTAACACATCACAAAATATCGAGGTGAAGAAGAAACGCTTCTGGTTGAAACTGCATATCGTCATTGATTCATGAAATATCCTATGTGACAGTACACAACATAAATTTTTCAGAAGGAAAAACCAATTAATAAAAAATCGACGGGTCTACATAAGAATATGAAGTAATTCAGTAGAAAATGTTGGTGAATATGATTAACATATATGACATCATCGAGGATCAGTGTAGACCTATTGATATTTAATTAATTTTTTCTTCCTCCTGAAAAATTATTTTCTGTACTATCACATAGGAGGTTTCGTAAAATCGATGATATATTCTTACGAATTACTTAATATGGAATGATGTTAGCCATGTGCAATCCTCTGTAGGTACGTTTTTGGAAATAAGTAACAATGTCAAGAGAAAATCTGGATATCTAGATACTTCAAGACCGATATAAAAATAATAATGATAAAATATAATGTTAAATTTATTACTATTTGCGGACATGCAGCTAAGTTACTGAATCTAGGTTACTATAGTGTGAACACACTGAGTTGCACTGTTTCTGTTACTTACAATGATACTGGAGATTTGTTCACAAGATGGTGCAATAAACAAGAATGTTGCAGGAATATTCTACACTGCATGACAGGTTAACAATCTTCGTAAAACCCACATAATTCGATCCACGACTGATATACTATATTTGTTCTGTTTACACGTATGTTGTCGCATACAGCTTCATCAGATGATGCGCGTCTCTGATTCTAGTTGGGTCGTGCCACAAGGCACTCACTAACAGGTTTTGCCGGTCAACGTAGAGATAAAAAACTTGACCCCTCAATTCCTAAAGGTGAACAATAAATACAAGTGGTGTCTGTTTCCTTTTTTTTTTTTTTTTCTTTTTGTCAGTTTCTCCAAACACAGTAATTCAGATTTCAACAGCCTGAAAATTTAATATACATTTTTTATGAAAAACTCCTATAAAATAGATTTTTTTATTCGTATTTCGTATAGTAAAATATAGGCGACGATAATTAACAGAATTGAATGAATTTAAGAAAACCCAGACAGAAAATCATCGTCCACGAAGGATTGCTGCGCGGTTGGGCGTAGTGGTTAGCAAGCCCACCCCGGAAAAGTCCATTGCTCAGAAACCTAAAGAAGGAAAAGGCGGACGGTCAAATCTATGGCGACATGGCAAGAATAAGGCAAACGATTTAAAGATTGGCACGTGGAATGTATTATCCTTGTATAGACCAGGTGCACTAAAAGTCCTGACTGGTGTTATGGACGACATTAAGAGGCTTGGAGTGAAGAACTGGTGGACGGTAGCTAAAGATCGAGACCGATGGAGAAGAATTCTTAAGGAAGCCGAGGCCCGATCCGGGCCGTAGCGCTATGGATGATGATGATGAATGAATTTAAGGTGGACGAGAAACAGTCAATATATTTCGTAGGAATTCTCTAATTCAAGGAACAAATTATTTAAAAAAATTAACTCTGAGGTACGACAATCCATGAAGGGCCAATGCCAACCAGCCGAATGCTGGCCTCAAGTTCTTATGCTTCTGCAGAGATACTTCTTAATCTATTATTTAAAGACGCTGTATCAATGACTAGGTTATTTGTTGTCGACAGTTTTTGTCGAAATCAATCTGAGGATACTTAATGCGATTACCCGAGATTCGCCTTAACTAGGAATTTTTTTACTTGGTTATTTAAAGACGCTGTGCCAACTCGGTTAGGCTATTTAACGTCAATCGGATTGGTGATGGCGAGATGGTATTTGGCGAGATGAGGTCGAGGGTTCGCCATAGATTACCTGACATTCGCCTTACGGTTGGAGAAAACCTCAGAAAAACCCAACCATAAAATCATCTTAAGCGGGAATCGAACCCACACTCGAGCACAACTCCGACGTGCGGCTCGCGACAGGATCATCTTGCTTGTCTACGCATGAGCGAACTTGATTAATAAAAATCTAAGCTAACCAAACCTAACCTTCGTATATGCAAGATGTGTAACTGGAGCACGAAGTGTACCTTTTGATTTGATGTGGAATATTCAGGTAAGGATCACGCTGGCACTGCATGAGAAGTCTGCGCATGCGCCACAGGTTCCTGTCGCGAGCCCCTCAACTCCGGATCGGTAGGCAAGCGATTAATGGCTGGTTCACAATAAACCGGGAACGAAAACAGCGAGAACGAGAACGAAAATATTGTTAACATAAATGTAGGCCTATTTAAATGTGAGCATTCAATATTTCTGTTCTCATTCTTGTTGTCGTTTCCGTTCCCGTTTATTGTGAACTGGCCTTTAGCCGACCGAGCTACGCCATGGCTAGCGAGGAAAAAGTCGAAAAAATCGAACCAGGTAATGAGACCAAGGGGGAATCGAACCCACACCCGAGCGCAGTTCCGAATCGGTAAGCAAACACGCTTTCGCCCGAGCTACGCCAATGGCTCTCAGCAGAGGTGAGCGATTATCCAACCAGTGCGGGGGTAACATGTGGTGGTCAGAACGATGATTCTCCAACAGTTACAGCTGGCTTGCGAAACGGGATTTTGCTTTACATTTGCTGGAACTCTCCAAATTCATCACGATGCTGAGTTGACATCGGTACCGTACACTGGCCAAAATTCCACGAGATGATAATTCCTCTCTACATAACAACTCAAACCAGATCATTTCGTATCGCTAGCTCAAGGCATAACTCCTTAGACGTAAAGGATACAAAGCTAAGACACGATAGACCTTCCTCCGACTTTATGCAGATTTCGCATCTCACAGATATAGAAACCACTCACTACCTCTCATGTAGTCAGGATTTGTGCGAGGTGGGCCTCGCACCTCGCACGGGTCGTTCAGAAAAACCAAGGCTATATTGCAGATTGAAGGGAAATATATAAGTCTACATTAAAATAAATAAAAAGGGTTATTATACGTTTTGTAATTAACTTCATGGTTCATTTCTGAATAGCAGTATTCCGTCCCTTAATCATTGCAGTAGGGTTGTCAGACTTTCTAATGACAAAATAATGACATGCGTTAATCTATTTTATTTAATTTGCAATAAAACCGTCCATTTTATTTAAAAACTGTAAAGAAGCAAATTATTCCTTATCATTTCTCTAATGATCTTCTTCTTCTTGCTTTATTTATAGACGCCCTATTCGGTAATGGATCCAAAATTTAACGTCTGTGATAAGTCAAATTCCAGAAAATAAATTTATTTACAATATCACAACTATAACAGTACCTTAAGGAAATTACAAAGAACTTTATAAACAGTAAATTACTGTCAAATGAGATAAATAATGAGAGGAATTATAAATGAACGCTCCTGAACTTTACCTAAACAGACGGATGAATGTGTTCTCTAATCATAAGAATAAAATTCAGAATCTTACAGATACTATACATCGAGTAATACAGTGTTAACATTTAGGAACTTTTTCTGAGAACTAATGCCGTATTAGGATTTTTTTGTTGTAATTATATCCAAGGAATAAGCTGCACAGTTATACTACTTCCATGCTGTATTTGCATTATGAGTAGGCCTACCTAATACAATATAAGGAACCGATATCTGAGTTTATATTAATAATAATAATAATAATAATAATAATAATAATAATAATAATATTTTATTGCTACAACAAAGATACACGTTTTTATATACAGTAATAATCATTCTAGCACTTCCGGAAAAGTAAATTACATACTCGTGGTCACGGGACATTCCACAATAAAAAGGTGACTTTAAATTCATATAAATTATGTTTTTTTAATTATGTGAAGAAATTAGAGATGAACGAAACTAACTGCCGCTCTCGCTCGCTGTGTTCGTTGCATTTGTCTTTCGAGTCTCGTCTCGTCATTCTCGTGCGCTTCGAGTCTCGCTCATCATTCTCGAAATGGCATTTGGTCGGCGTGGAAAGATTTCTTAACTTTGAATAACATACATGATTGAAATAAATAACATTATAAATGTTTAAATGAGACAAAAATACAAAACAAAACAGTATCTTAGTTATCAAAATGTTCTGGTTCTGTTATATGATATTACCTATGTTTATATAAATAGAAGAGAATAATAATTCTTAAATAAATTTGCATTTCTAAGAAACATAAAACATAACGTTAATATAATTTTACTTGAGATTGCACACTTGATCTCAAACATATGAAAAGAAAATTCCTAGCCTTTTAATAAGTGCCTAGTAATTAAATAAATGTTTGGGGAACGGATTATTATAGACTGAAAGGTAGAGATGATGTTTCAAACAGGCTACTTGATTGTTTATACATATATATACTAGTTGCCAAAGTAGATAAAAGTTCAGTCAGGTATAAACAACTGTGGCGATTCAAGGCTGCTTAACGTTCGGGACTTCGGGAGTGATCAATCTCTGCGTCTTGAAACACTCACAAGCAGTCTTTATGTCAACGACGCGACGTATAGAGTATTGTCGTGAAAATTTTCGGCTTTGCGGGTGCTGTTAGTCTTGCTTTCTCGATCGTTGTTCATCTCTAGAAGAAATGTCTCTAGATTATTTTAGATTTTAATTCAATATTGGTTTCTTGTCTTTTGTCTTCTGCTATGAATACAACAATACCGTTTCTCACTATAGACCTAAATCCAGAGTACCGGAATGAAGTAGATGTAATTTTAATTCAAAAGGATTGAATGTGTGTCCCTTGTGTTTTCTTGAATTTTACAGGGCTGTCGTATAGATGAGGAGGAAAGACCTGGCACGTGAGCTGTACGAGAGGGGAAAGAATAAGCTATCAGAAAAAGAGTTTGTTTCATAAAGGTTAATATTATACGAATCTACCGACACGGAAGTTCATCTCAGAATAAAACCTATCTTTCTCCTACATACTCATTGGCGATAAGACATGGCACATATTAAGGTCACAGGACAGGTCTTACCTTCTTTTCTGTACTAAGCTTATTAGGCCTACAAGAGTTGAGTCACTTGTCCAATTGTTGGTCTAAAGTCCTGAAAGGTGTAGGGACAGAATGATCTAAATGGCCGAATTTTGAAGAAGAAAAACATTAAAGGTGATATGTATTTTTATTACGTGTTACAGCGAATTTCGAGCCCTGCAGTGTGAACAGTCCGGACTTCAAGACTTGTGCTAAGAATAACATTCAATTGGCGTTGAAGGAATTCAGCGGTGGTAAGTGTAGTTCTATCGCTCAACCTCATGCCAATTACAAAATTACAAATATTTGGAATACACAAAATGTTGTACGTAAGTAATTTTTCAATATGTTTCTAGGAATAATTAATTAAAGTATAATTCAAATTCGTATAGTTATTAAAGTTATAATTACTAGAATGTCATTCAAATATCAAGCCAATAACACATGCAAATCTAGTTCAAATTTGTTGCCAGATTTGTAGGTCTATAATTCAATAGAATTTTTTCTTAATTTTTTTTTCCCACATTTTAATTTTCCGCTAAATATCAAATAAGACTATTGGAAAGGAAAGAATTACATTGTTATGATGAGATATTTGCTCTGAACTCAGATATAATTGATATAATTGCGTTCCCCAAAAAGAACTCTATTACTGTTACTGTTGACTGTACGATCAGATTTGAAAATAATGATCCCGATCAGTCAAAAAAATTGTGTTAGAATGTAAATAATTCGAAGGGTTTTGTAACTCAGAATTTTCCCCATAAGTGACAGAACATTTTCTTATTTAAGGACTCCATAGGTACTACACCGTCGAAGCTGTTGTAACGTTTTTCGAGATTTTCGAATTAAAATGTGATAAATTGAAAGACAATTATGTAAAACATCTTAACTGATTCTATTCACATAATATTACCATATTTATGGAAATTAGTTTTAACTTTTCCATTTACATTCATAATGAAAAAACTTAAATTAATCAATAATTCAAAAATTGTTACAAGTGTAATGTATACAGTACGTTGTGTATTACTACAACTCCTCACGAGAAGAGCCTAATGTTCGGAAAAATCCTCAATACATTTACAATCAAATCTCATGCATAACTGTGGGAGGTGTGATTACATAAATTCTTGTAACAAAGATAGTAGAACAGAATTAGCGTGGCTAAGATTGGGGCATGGAAGAGTAATAAAATTGTCACCGAAGAAGGAGAGCGCCTCTGTCCAGTGTGTGTGGGAAAAGGACTCCTGGAGACATATTTTATCCCAGTGTGACGAAACGGAACATATCCGGAGAAAATATCTACCACCCTCAATGCTAAGTCAGAACAGGGGCTCGCTTGCATGTCTTGACCTCATGGGAAATAGAGAATGCGAACAAAAGATTGGATTGTTTCTCTTGAAGGCGAGACAGCTTAGAACTTCAGTTGTTGAAGTTTATGGTGCGAATTGACAAAGGGATAATGGTAACTATTCAATTATACATTTTTATGCCTGTTTGTGTGTTAGATTAGGATATATTATATAATGTGTTTTGTTTGTGTCATTTTCATATTAACCCGTGTGTTCTTTTGGAGAGTGGTTGTATCTAATCATAGGTGAGGGGGTGAAACCTACAAAGTAAGATTTCATTTTATACAGCAGTACGGTCAAAAGACCAGTGCATTGGATTTAAGAGAAAATTATGAAAGTGTAATGCATCTGTATGTATAATATTGCTGAATAAATCCATCTACCTACTATAATCTACTTTGGAGTAAAGTTGTTTCAATCTATTATGTAATATAAACTATGTTTTGCAATATTATTTAAATTGTGCTGTATTACGGAATATAACATGTAATAACCTTTCATACCGGAATCTCGAGAAGAGAACAAGTTTTCTATTCATTAATTAGTTAGTAGTAGTATGCATGTCAAAGTCGCTATAAAATCCTTTGCAGATGTTTTAAATTTAATACATTGTTAACTTACATTATTGAAATTTTATTAATACTGTATTTTAATATAATGATCATTAACTGTCACAAATTACTTCTTTGCTCTTTGTAGATCGGTTTCGGCCCGATCAAGTAGTCGTTGAAGAGGTGTGCCTGATATACTGTTTCCTCTTGGCCTGCAGAACATTATCTTTGTAACTTACTTCATTTCATAAAACTGAAGAGTATTTTGCGGTATTTTAGTTGATTTGAAGGAATCTGTTTTTGTGCTGTCCATTCCAGATACATAGTGAAGATAAATATAATTAGACTTATATTATTGTTAATTTTTATCTTGAACCGATTCAGAATTTAATTAGGCCTATGTTAAAATGTCTTTATTTCTATTTAAGTCTAAAATGTATATCCTCCTGTTCTTCTGAGAAATTTAATTTCGATGATTTATCTCTCTGTTTTCGATTGCAAATTTCGATTCCATATAAATTGTAGTAATGGCTAGCGTATTATACATTTTGATCCGAGAGTGTTTTTAGGTAGAGAGTTGTTTGATTTGATATTTAATATACTCGTAATGTGATATGAAATTAATTTAAAATAAATTAATTTTAAATTGCAAAATACTTCAAAATTTACCTTAGGACACAGTTCTATTCAAAATTCTTCTTAGGTACCGTACATTTTAACTCGTTATCTAAACACTAATAAAATTATTGAAAATATTAGACCATATCAACAGATATTCGAAATATTAAGGTATGTACGAAATTCTTAGCCTTAGCCTTCCCATCTACACGGAGAAAAAGTATAATTCTTCCATTTTGTTGTAAGTACCTAGAGAGTAAGGTATTAAATGCACGCATGCGCACAGACAGAAGAAACAGACAAAATGTTCTATACTTCGTTCCATAATGTCTGACAGAAGTAAACATTTCCGGCAGAGTAGGAGAGAAGTATAATTTATTGCTTTTGAACCAATGTCAGAGGTCTCATTCCACGCTAATCTTGAAGTTGGGGGAGGGGGTATAACGCTTCAGACCGCCCAACTTCCAGAAACCTCTACCATTGGTTCAATAGCAATTACATTATTACTTCTCTCCTCCTCTGTCGAAAATGTTTACACCTCCTGTCAGACATTATGGAACGAATTATAGATCTTTGGCACTGTATTTCTGTTGAAATCTTGAAACAGATTTCTTATGGTTAGATACTATGCTTTTTCACATATTGCAATGTTAACAGAACGGCTGATGTGCAGCTTTTTTACCCGAAGAAAGAAAATCCAAATCCTTTCACTTCAAATGAAGAATGTGATAGGCACAATTTGATAGGATAGTTTTAACTCTCCTTTCACCTTTCAAAATTCTATTATTTTTCCGCAATTCATAATCCCTTTCATGTTTTTGCAAAACTAACTATACTGCAGAAAATGTAGGACCATGAAGTAAATAAGGAAGTAAGTAAGGAAATACATAGTCGACATCACAGATGTCCGATTTTCCAGCTATAGGGATGAGAGAATTTTTTCACGTATCTGCGTTCTGATTTAATTGGTAATATAATTACAGGAATTCCCGTATTGGGTGTACCTTCCTTCGATCCTCTATATCTGTCTGAAGTGCTGGTGGACTACAAACAAGATGGTGTGGAAGGAAAGATGCTTATCAAGAACACAACATCATACGGAATCAAGAAAGCCGAGGTCCTGGACATCAGGTTGGTGACCTGTAGGCAACTGTGCTTCATAATCAAAGAATAATTCACATTTAATTTATAAAGTAAGAATATAACGTTATAAATTCGGAATCCAGGGTTCGATTACTGTATGGAAGTAAACATTCAGCTTCATTCCATAAAATTGGATGTATGACTCTTATATTTCTTGTGTTCTATGTTGTCCAAAGTCTTGCTCTTCTACCACAATACTAGGGAGTTCCGCTACTTCTGAATGCTTAGTGTTGTTTAAGAATTTAAATAGATATGTTCGGGAAACAGAATAAAATGAATTAATATTCTCGATAAAAAGGAAGAGAAATTTAATTACATACGTTACGTAGTGTTTCTTTGTGGCATAGATGTAAAAGCATTTACAACTATGAAACCTCTCAACTGGAGATATGGGACTGCCACGTTACACTCAGAAGTAGGGAAAAATCTAGATTAGGATATTTGCCCAATGTGTATTTTTCCTCTGCCTATCCTACTTGTGCAGTTAATATCGGATTTCAGCATTTGTACCTAAATCATCATCATCATCTTCTTCTTCTTCTTCTTGGCTTATCAGCCTGTTCCACCAGATGGGGAATCGCTCCATCTCTTTTTAGGTCTTCCAGGACTTCTTCTCCCTCTTGGCACTCCATCTCTTACTCTTCTTGCTCAATGGCATGCGTTCAACATGCTTATTCCATTCATCCCTTCTTCTATACTGAGGATCACGTAAGAGTAATTCCTAAAATACTAGTTTGGCCGTCTCTTCAGCGTTGCCAACTAATACTAGATATCACCAAAAGAGAATAAAATCACACAATACCATGTATAATAACAATAATAATAATAATAATAATAATAATAATAATAATAATAATAATAATAATAATAATAATATAGTATTAACAATAACGATGTCTTGCTTATTTACCACATCTCATCTTTATATTGGGAAGGTGTTCTCTAAAAGATTATATTTATAACTAGCTGTACCCGTGCGCTCCGCTGCACTTATTAGAAATAAATATAAAGTAATTACGTAATTAAAAGATAACATTGAGTCCAGGGAACATTCGTGTTTGATAGAAGAATAAATCGTTTAATATGCTACTTAATTTAAATTGTATTTAAATAATTAGAATGCTATCATTTTGGTCCAGAGACCACTCATTTTGGTGCAAAGATAATTCGTATAACATTTTTCTAAATTAGTCTTGAATGCATCCTTTAATAAATCACTCCAAATTAATAGAGTTGATTGTGTACGAAGATCATTTTTATGTTAACCTTACTGTGATCTTTTTTTTTTTTGTTAAGTTTATTTTATTCACGCCTTAACATCTATGGTCATGTCGCGTGTTTAGAATGTATGGGTATATCAGAAGGCCGTTTTTACTCTTGTTGAGTTCCTGTTTCTATTGTGTGTTGTAGATGGCTTATGTTCATGTAACTGATTATAGACTTTGATTAATGTTTTTGGTATTGGTAACTGAGGCGGTGATGAATAATGACATGTATCTTTCCAATCCGGCATTTGCCTTTATGACTAATGGAAATCATGAAAAACCTCAGTCAGATTGGTCGTCCTCGGGGTTTGAACCCGGGACCCCCGAATGCGTGTCTCAAATGCTACCGCCTGAGCCAACTCGTTCGGTTGTATATAATTGTTTATGCAAATAAAAAAATGAGGTACCCTACATAAATATTATTTTAAGAAACACAGGAAACGAATATCGGTAAATTATGAGCGCAGGAACGCCATTTCATGACACCTTTTAAAATAACTCAGCTCCAGTGATCTCTATGGTAAAATGAGTGTATAAAATTAGAGTATTTTATGTGGACCAAATAAAGTTGCAATAATCAAGTTATACAATATTTCGACAGAATATCAAGTTTTCTGTGCGTACAGATTTCTTTTCATCTTACCTCAGTCCTCATTTGTAGCATTACATCCATCTAGAGAAACTACAAATTTCAAATAGTGAAGGTTAATTAGCTTCTGAGATTACTTCATATAAACACACAAAATATTCTCTGTATATTAATATTGATAAACGTCAAGGCCGCCTTAAATAGACGGAGTCATTTGTTTTGATTTCATTGTAGCCATCGTCGTCGTTCCTGCAATAACTCCTATGTCACATCGATTTTCAGATTTTTGCTCTATTAAATAACTTAAATAGTGATGCAGCAAATAATACAATCTACTACATATAACTTAATTATATTTCTTTCTTTCGAAAACGTAAGAACTCACGATCTCCTATGCACTACTGCCATAATGAATAAATTTGTTTTTCTTCCTACTAAAAAATTTAATATTTTGCACCTTGAAGTTACGGAACAACGACACTGTAATCTGAGGCGGCGGTGGAAATGTATTGTTATTTTAAAACTCTTGCATATCCTTAAATATCAGTCCTATCAAAATTTTTCTTGGCATAAAACTTATAGGAAATCATTTTTAAAGAAACTTTTGTTATGTAACTTTTTCACAAAAATCAATAATAAGCGAGATATTTCGGTTTATTTAATTCAGGCCTCCTTATAACCCCCCTTTTAAATAAAGTATTTTGAATTCCATATAGTCTAAAATCTAAGTTACAACAAACTTAATTTATGTTCCAAGTTTCATCGAATTCCGTTCAGCCATTATCGCGTGAAAAGGTAACAAACATACAGACAGACAGACAGACTTAAATATCAGTCCTATCAACATTTTTCCTGAGATAAAACTTATCGGAAATCATTTTTAAAGAAACTTTTGTTATGTAACATTTTTCACAAAAATCAATAATAAGCGAGATATTTCGGTTTATTTAATTCAGGCCCCCTTATAACCCCCCTTTTAAATAAAGTATTTTGAATTCCATATAGCCTAAAATCTAAGTTACAACAAACTTAATTTATGTTCCAAGTTTCATCGAATTCCGTTCAGCCATTATCGCGTGAAAAGGTAACAAACATCCAGACAGACAGACAGACATACAAACAAAAATGTCAAAAAAGCGATTTTCGGTTTCAGGATGATTAATTATATATATGTTAACACCAATTATTTTTGGAAAAGCAAAAATTACCAGAAAAATTTCGCTTACAGATTTATTATTAGTATAGATTTGTGAAAGAGTATATTTTTCTTCTGGACCTCTCGCACATTATGTTAGTAGTTAGTAGATTAGTGTATGATATAATATTAAAATGTATTTTGTCTGAGAACATGAAATTCATTGCTTTGATTAAACAGTTTACGAATCACGAGACCTAATCTAAAAATGTATTTTGTTTGATCACGTGAAATATTAGTATGAATTCCGAAAACGAATGCAACTTTGAAATGTATGCTTTAGAATATTTACTCCATTATTATAATAAAAGTCTAAACACGAAAGAAATTAATTAAAATGTGAAATGGTATTTCTATCGATTACTCAAGGGCGTGTATTACACCAAATATGTTGTATTTATTTACACTTAGCCTACCTGACTCTAATCTTGAAATTGTAACCACAACACAAAGCAACACATACAATAACTATTATGTACTGATATTAATACTGATATTATGTTAAAATTTCGCTAACTTCCATTAATGGGCTCAGAAATCTAGAACAATTTGAATTTTCAGAATTTAAACTACTGACAACTTGTGTCACTGCTGCCAACATAAGTTATAAAATCACTACCAGTTGTATTTCTCAGTACCGAAATTCGAAACAAAGTTGGCAAAAGAAAATTCAACCTGCAAACTAGAAAAATCGACATAATCCTTTAGCTTATGTAGTAATGGGGGAAAAATGGTTAGGTATTAAGTAAGCTGACCCGGACTATAGCAGTCCACTCCTCAATAGGCTGAATATTGCAGATATCTTTAATTTCTGTATTTCGTATTCTATCCAATTTGGTTTTACCTGTTATATTTCTTAAAACTTTCATTTCTGCTACATTCATTATTTGTTTTGTTTTTGTTGTGTCTGATCTAGTTTCCACAGCATAAGTCATCATTGGCCTCACCACTGTTTCATATATTCTGGTTTTTGTTTCTCTTCTTAAATATTTATTTTTCCATATGTAATTATTGAGGTATCCTGAAACCATTGCTGCCTTATTAACTTGATCCCTCACTTCTTCCTTTAAACATCCGTCACTTGTTATCTTTGCTCCTAGATAGTTAAAACTCATAACCTGCTCTGGTACATGTTGATTTAATTGTAGTTTACATCTTAACGGATATTTATTTACTGTTAAAACCTTTGATTTTGATGCATTTATACTCATTCCATATTTGTCACAAGCCGGTGAAAAACAGTGTAACAAAATTTGTAAGTTATCTTCTGAATTGCTAATTAGAACAACATCATCTGCATAAGCAACACTAAATTTATTTCTCCTGTATTCATTAAGTATCCCTGCTTGTCTCTTACTTCTTGTATGATAAAATCCATTAAAATATTTAAAAGTAGTGCACTGAGTGAGTCTCCTTGCCTGATGCCTTTATTTAATGTTATTTCTTGTGTAAATATTCCATCTATTTTAATATTTGCCTTATTTCCTATGTATATGTCTTGTATTAATAAAATCAATCCATTAGGTACGTTTAGTTTATCTAAAATTTCTAAAATGATATGTAATTACACATTATCAAATACCTTATTTAGAACTATAAAACAATAAAATGCAGGATTATTATAACCAAGTGCTTTTTCACCTAAATGTTAAAATCTCAAAATTGTTTTCGTACATTTTACAGAACGAACCTCAGTGATCCTTCCAACATGGCAATCGATGTCGACTTCAGAATGCCTTCTGTATTTATTGAAGGCCAATATAAAGCTGAAGGAAAGATCGTTGCTTTCCCCATCAGCGGAAAGGGGGTCTTCAACAACAGCCTGAGTAAGTATAACAGAACCTTCCATGTGTGATATATTTTGAAAATGTCTAATTGCTGAAGATGGTGTTAAATTCTCTGGCAAAAGAACTAGAATACAGTAATAATATTAAATATCGTTTCAATATTAAATGCGGCTAATTCCAAAAAAACATTTCTCTTAAAACTTATTAATGTTTTAACTCAAATTATTAAATTATTATTCGTTACCTTATTTTAAAAGCGATATTAACTATTTAAGGTATATAATATTTGAGGAGAAAAATTCGATCCGGCGCCGGGGATCGAACCCGGGTCCTTGGTTCTACGTACCAAGCGCTCTGACCACTGAGCTCCGCCGAATTCAATCCACAGCACCGGATCGAACCTTCCTCCTTCAGTGTTTCCCTTTGTGGCCTGACTCCAAGTTAGGCTTATATGTTAACGTATATGTCTAGTGTCAACTGCCATTATACTAGGAGCGCACTAGGAGTGACTTATTTGGCCGGGATTCCGCAGTTATGATGCACTGCTAGCTATGAGAATATTATGGATTTTATTAATTTGTCTTACAGAATAATCTCTGTAATGTTGACAATTAATATTTGAGGAGAAAAATTCGATCCGGCGCCGGGGATCGAACCCGGGTCCTTGGTTCTACGTACCAAGCGCTCTGACCACTGAGCTACGCCGAATTCAATCCACAGCATCGGATCGAACCTTCCTCCTTCAATGTTTCCCTTTGTGGCCTGACTCCAACTTAGGCTTGTATGTTGACGTATATGTCTAGTGTCAACTGCTGTACATGTAGCCTACTACAGACCTTCTACCTATCTACCTTTCCAAATTAAAGGCATGTTAAGGGAAGCATGTTAGTGCTATTGTCGCCAAACTACAAAGTATGGGAGGGAGCAGAAGAGGCATCCTTCTAATAATAATTTTAGCCTTAGGGTAAGACTTGTATAGAACAGGAGTGTGTAATTCCAGTGTGACAGTACAATGAGAGGATTAGCTGGTAAGGTTCAAAGTCCTCAGGTAGAAACCCTGCAAACCGTTAGCATTTTACTTATATTTTTCAGTACATATACTCAAACATTGTAAGCTCAAAAATACCAAACTTTACGAGGCAACATTTATAAAAAGCAGTATCATGCGATTTAATACAAAATATGCAATGAAACTATAAAATATATGCAATATAAACCTCAAAATATGCATTATTAAACTTCAAATCTAAAAAACATACATTATGCATGAATTTACCAAAAGACCAAAACATGCAAATATGCACGGAAAAAGTATAAATATTTCGAATCACTAAGCCATGAAATGAATATTTACAAAGTTTGAGAACTGTAGCAAGCTTATATAAAACATGCATTTGCATGGAAATGCTGTCTCTATTCATGACTCAACAGAGAGCAACAGTTATTTCTGTTTATATTTAAGTGCTCTTCGCCAAGTTGAGCAACTCTGACAGTCTCTTCGCAACATATGCATTCCTTGTTTTAATATTGAAGGTTGGTAGGTTGAGCCATTTTTTTTATTTTGAAATGTTTTCAAACCAGTAGTGCAGTAATGAATTGTACTCAGAAGTTAAGCATATCGTTTTTATTTCATTTTCATTCGCCATGATAAACTTACCAATATACAATATAGCCACTTACAAACCGTAAAGCTGCCACGAATAAATTACCGGTAACTTTGGCATTTACAAATTGAGACCGTAAAGAAGTAAATAAAAGTTTTCTAACCTCATTTTATTGTCCGAAATGTGTTATTCTAGTCCACTCCATATAGGCCTACTTCATAGTTTGTAAAAGAAGTTTTTCCTCACCGCTGTGCATTATTTCTTAAATTATGTTTTATTTAACGACGCTCGCAACTGCAGAGGTTATATCAGCATCTCTGGTGTGCCGGCATTTTTCCTCAAAAGTTCTTTTGCATGCCAGTAAATCCACTGATTTGAGTCTTTCGCATTTAAGCACACTTGAATACTATCGACCTGGACCGGAATCGATTACCAGACATAAAGCGACCACGTTTTTAGGTATGACTTTTACACATCGTGCAAGATTACATAGTTCTCGCATTCCATGCCACTGACATAGAAATGATATTCCAGCCGACGTCAGAGGCACGTGGGGACTCAGAGGTGACCTGGTGACAATAGATGGAGAGGAATACATGAAGATCAGACACGTGTATATGTATCCTGAGGTGGGAGACATGAAGGTCTACGCTTCCAACCTGTTTACCGGCAATGAAGAGCTTAGTAAGTACTTAGTTGAATTTGAACCAATATTTCATAACAGTTTTAACTGATTGACTTATACAAGAATAGACTAATTCTATTTATTGAGTACGGTATTAAAATAGTATTTAATGTTGTTTTCAGTGACATTAAACTTTCACTGGTGAGCTAGTTAGGCAGTAGAACAGTTTTCAGTTCAGAATTTTAGAATAGGAACCTTTTATAATTGTCAAAATCTTTATCTATACATTTAGGTACGATAATATTTCACTTAAAACTACTTTTATGGGGTAATAGTACTCATATTAATAAGGTTATCATGTTACAAAAAAAAAAGCTATTAGAATTATAACAAATTCATCAATGAAGGCACACTGCAGACCGTTATTTGTGAATGAAAGAATAATGACTGTAACATCACTGTATATTTATCAAGCCCTAAGTTTTGTCAAAGATAATTCACAAATGTTGACACATAGGAATGATGTTCACCTATACAACACCAGAAACCGTGACCTTTTTGACATACCTAAATGTAGGCTAACCAAAACAATGAATAATTATTTTATTACGGCCCAATTGTATAAAACTCCCTGACTAAAGATCAACTTTGATCGAAGATCGAAAAGTGAACCGAGTTCAGACACTTCTTCTATTGTATAAAACTTTTCTGCGATCAAATTACCTTGGTTCAAATGCAATCTAAGTTCACGTGAAAAGGATTTGGCAACATCGCATAAACAGGTGAAATACGTGATGCGCGGACCATGTTATACAAGTTTGTTCAGTGTTGCCAATCTAGCGACTTTAACTCTTTTTCAACAACAATTTCTTTTAACTTTTATATTGCTTAGGGATTTAGTGACCTTTTTAGCACCCCATAGTGACCCCATAGTGACCTTTTTAGCACCCCATAGTGACAAAATGTAAGCTTTCTTTGTTGATAATGAGAAATCTAGCGACTTTGCAACTACTTTTTGGCGATTTTCCATACACTCTGTTGCAGACACTGTTTTTTTTTTGTGTAATGTAAATAATGGCGGACAATAAGAAGAAGGCTGACTGTTCTCCAAGTTGTTATCATGTTATGGTGTTTGATACTGCTAAACATAATAAAGCTTTATAAAACGACAATTTTCGTTTAGTAATACAGTTAATTGAACATTTATGAATGTACCTATCATATCCATTAATAATTAATGGTTGTTATAAACATAATATAATTATAGGTTATGTTATTTGATAATGCTGAACACGATAGAGCCTTATAAAATATAAGATTGTTTGTGTATTAAGGCAAGAAATTGAAAGAAATATATATAAATGTACCTAACATATCTATTAATATTAATAATAATGGATATTTTATTTGCACAATCTGTCACTCGTATATTTCAAACAGAAAATAAATAACTGAACTTGGATCATCTAACTTAATCGGAGAAATTTCTTCAGTCAAAGTTGACTTTAGTTTGAGACAAATTAATCTCAGATTAGACTTTATACAACACAAAATTCCAAGTTCAGCTGAAACAAGGATCAATTTAACCTCTGATCTAAGATTAAATGGTTTATACAATCGGGCCTACGTCTTTAAAAATTGCAAATGAATTTCCGACACGTTTTCAATCTGGAAAGAAAGTCTTTTAACAGATTTGTCTCTGGTTGGTTGATTAACGAACCCTTTTATAATATTAATGAGATTTTTAATGTTGTTGAGTGTTTCTGATACAATTTTATTGTCTTTTATGTCTCTGTTGTTTATTTCATATGCATTATTTGACTTTATCAATTGCACGAATATGTGTTCACCGACTGTACGATACTCAATATACTTATTCTCCATACGAGTCCATCATAAAATTTCCTCCTTTTCCTCTTATGCCATTAAAAGTTTCTGCAATTAGAATTACTCTGGGATTCCCTGTCTGTACCAGTATTATATCCAACTTAAAGATTTTCTCACCTTGAAATGATTATCTTCTCTATAAAGGTATCCCCGTAACATGCCATGAAGGCACTTGGGGGGGCATGGAGGTAGAGCCCCATGCTTTCCATGACCTCGGCACTAGAATGAGGTGGTGTGGTCGGCACCACGCTCTGACCGCCTTTTACCCCCGGGAAAGACCCAGTACTCAATTTTATAGAAGGCTGAGTGAACCTTGGGGCCGTTCTGAAAGTTTGGCAACGAGAAAAAATCCTGTCACCACCTGGGATCGAACCCCGGACCTTCCAGTCCGTAGCCAGCTGCTCTACCAACTGAGCTACCCGGCCGCCCGATTATCTTCTCTATACTTTTATAAATTCTTATTATATAGTTATAGTTATTCTTATATTTACTGGTATTTCATTTTTAAGTTAACCTCTGCTTTGTATTCTGAATCCTAGTAGTCAGCAGTAGATGTCGGCCAAATGTTCCAAATCGTGGAATTATAGTTTATCCAAATAGATTTCATTTAATCTTAATCACATTTGCATAAATTCCTTCCCACTTTATTACGTATTTATTTAAATAAAGGAAAGCGAAAAAAAGATAATTTGAACAAAGGAAGAAGTCCAAAGCATTTACAACGTGCAAACTTTAAGACATTTTATTTAAATACATTACAGTTATAGGTACTAGTGTCTTGCAATGTTCGAACATGAGAGAGGCTACCAAAACATTGCAAATTTCGTCTTGTATCATATGAAAAATTAATCGCAATATTTGTGCTTGGAAGCCTTAAGCCAGGGACCGTCAAGTGACTACACTCTCGTGCGTACGTACAAACCCTCAAGCCCTGACGTACGGCTGCGGGCAAGGGTAGCTGCTTCCACAGTGGCGGAGCTAAGAACTTGTATGTGAACCAAATTTGTGATAAGAATGTAAATTAATTTCAGCTTTTAATTGAAGCGCTTTCACTGTTAATTGCACTATACTGAAAAACCGTACTCTATACAATTTTGTACAGTTAACTATATACGAAACAAATTTTTGCATGTTTGCACAATAATGAAACAAAACAAAATATACACTTTTATACAGATTAATATACTGTTTGTCTTCTTCTCATTGCTATACAATTCAATTAACAAAATAAAACAACAGTACAAACGTTGTCATTCAAATACAATTCTCTAATAATAGTACTTTTTCTTAAACATCAGAGATCCGCTGCGATTTTTGCAGTTTTCTGTTAGTAAGCAGCTATTTAATTCTCGGAGCTATTGTTTTAGTACCAGCCAATCGCAAACATGCTTTCAATTGTTCAACACTTAGTTGTTTCTGTGACGTGACTTTGTAAACTTCATTAAACAAAACAGTGTTTCGCATACGTAGGTTGTCCCGAACATTTACAACGTTCTTGCAGCAAGATTGTACTGTTTAGGAAACCTTTCTCGTGGAAAACAAGTATAGAAATGGTTAATACTTTTTATTTTGATACTTATCCTTTAGCTCAATATCGCTTTGTAAATCAAGTATTTCTAATTGTAGTTCAGCAGGAATATCCAAGACACTCACTGAAAAAGATATTGCAAATATCTTAAATTGTTGTTCAAGATCTCTAATATCCTCAAATATACGTTCGAAACTTCGCACAATTGTTGCATTATTCTTATATATTCTTTCATGTCCAAGGCTTCTAACAGGTTTCCCATGTACATCCATAAATAAGGCAGTTTCATTTCTAAGTGCGAGAAAACGTTCCAGAATTTTTCGACTTCACCACCTTACCTCGGTATGGTAGAGTAAATCCCCATACTGTTAATACCATCAAGCAGTGCCCTGAAGTCCCTGTGATTGAGTCCTTTAGACCTTATGAAATTAATTGTTCGCATAACAACATCCATTACATTGCTAAGGTTCATGTTTTAGCACATAAATATTCCTGGTGCAAAATGCAGTGCACCGGTGCCCCCAAGCGACCTCGATAGGTTCCACCACTGATAGACTGCAGTGTACAAGTGTACTGCCCGCAGTGGAAGCCGTAAGCAGGCCTGTACGCCCTCTTGCGATCTTGACTCGACTTGGCGGATCCTGCCTTAAGCGGTTAAAACACGAAGGGGTGGGAGTGGAGGAAAGCGAATATTTTCATAACAAGGCAGAACAAACATGACAGGCCTTCTCCTGCAGAGCGAACATCGGCGAATATCGAACTTCGCTATACTCGACAAACTTGAACCGAACATAGCGCCTGTAATACACGACGCTAATAGGTACTATCGCATTTGCTGATGAAAACGTACTTTTATTAAATCTGAACAAGATTTCCAAAGAGTAGTGTACTGAACTTAAGAAGGAACTACCTTCACACTTTTAATATGACAGTTGTATAACACACAAAGACAACAATGTTACTTGAAGAAAGTATCAAACATATAAAACAAGCATCAAATTTAATTATTCCTGAGTTTTAATACAAAACACTGTCTAAAAGATGAAGTAAAATGGAAATATTTTAGATTTAGAGTTATTTAATAATAACATACTCATGAAAAACGCTACATGAAAGTACGCCGAAAGAGCAAAGCTCGCGTTCGGGGAGAGTTCCGTTTTGATAGAAAGACTTGAAAATGACATACAATTTTACTCGTACATTGTTCACCAAACATACCTGTTTTTTCTGAATTAAAATTTTTAGATTCTGATTACACAGATTATACATACCGGTAATTCACAAAAATAGAAATCTCTACTGTTCCTAAAATAAAATTTAAAATTCTTGCACTAAGATCATATTCTTAAGAAGAGCAGATAGAAACATACATAAATATACATACTTTGTAGACAAAATACTTAAGGAAAAAGATCACATAAAGATGATGATGATGATGATGATAATAATAATAATAATAATAATAATAATAATAATAATAATAATAATAAAGTTAGTAATAATAATAGGCCTACTAGTAGTAACTGAGTGAAAAAAGACACGATGTTGAGATTGGTGATTAATTAATATTAACTTATTATTAGTAGTATAATTAGTACAGATTATGTTCATATAGTAACAAAGCTAAGATACAAATCTAGTCTTTCAGGTGAAGCTCCCTGTAAAGCAGATTTGAATAATTTCAAGGGAAAAATTGTTCCGGGGCCGGGTATCCATCCCGGGACCTCTGGTTGAACGTACCAGCGCCCTTACCAACTGAGCTACCCGGGAACTCCACCCGACACCGTCTCGACTTTTCCCTTTATATCCACACAACTCGCGTGGGCTGACGAAACGCCAGAGACCCACATCGAGTGCACACAATCCCTGTGTGACTTGGAATTGTGGTTTTCTGTTAACGTACACAGTGACGTATATATATATTAATATGTATATATGTATATATATATTAATATATACGTCACTGTTAATATGTATATATGTATGTATATATATTAATATATACGTCACTGTGTACGTTAACAGAAAACCACAATTCCAAGTCACACAGGGATTGTGTGCACTCGATGTGGGTCTCTGGCGTTTCGTCAGCCCACGCGAGTTGTGTGGATATAAAGGGAAAAGTTGAGACGGTGTCGGGTGGAGTTCCCGGGTAGCTCAGTTGGTAAGAGCGCTGGTACGTTCAACCAGAGGTCCCGGGATGGATACCCGGCCCCGGAACAATTTTTCCCTTGAAATTATTCAAAGCTAAGATAGAAAAAATATACTTAGGATAGAAATAAACTTGTTTTACAATACATGGTACATATAAAACAGGGAGGTCTGTCATATAATTTTTTTAATTATGGATATGAAAATTTAATTGCTTAAAGTAGTCAATATACTTTAACTTCAAAGCTCCTGTTGGAATCTTGGAGAAATATTTTAATAAGTACACAATAAAATATATTCTCCCAGTTCCTGCCCGGTCCTTATTTCTGAGATATACACACAATATCCAGGATCGAGCAAGCTCCACTTCGACATTCTCTGCTGAGTACTGAACACCAGAATACCTAAAAAAATTACAAAATTATTCTGATTTAAGATAACTTAAATATGTCCAATTCTGTCCTTTACGAGGTAGTCGATTCTCTCGTTCCAGAATATTTCCTTGCGGTCAGAAACTCAGATGCGTGTCATTTTACTCCTTTTCCCATTTGACATCTTTTTAACAATCAAAAGTCCAATAGAAAATATGTTTTGATATTTGAAACTGATTTCGGAAGCTCTGAAGTGAAGAAAGTTAGAGAAAATAACTCTTAGTCAAACAGCTGAATGGAAATCAAGTGACATAAAACCTTAAGATTTATGCCTGCAGTATACCTTGACATTATGATCCTGGAACAATATTTATGAAGTTGTGATTCATAAATATTTATAAGAAAACACAACGCAATAGCCATGTTGAAAGACATATACTTCACAGGAAGGAATGAGCTATATAATCAAAGAACTTGAAATGAAAGGCACATAGTGAATTTCTAAGAAATGTGTTTACTGTGACATGGACATATTTCTGTAAGAGATCACAGACAATATTATTGAATGTGTGAGTATGGAGGGACGCAGGAAAGTCCTTCGGTTAGTAGACCACTTAGTTATCCTTTATACATATAAACTAGGAAGTAAGGGTAAGATATGGAAAATGCTATGGATGGCGTTTAAGACCCGAGGATACAGTAGTGAAAACTCATATCCGTAACAGTCACTAGATATCACACGTAATTTAAGAATATTAAGACTGGTCCACAATGAACCGGGAACGGAAACGACAACGGGAACGAAAACGGAAATATTGTTAAAATAAATGTATCTAAATGTGAGCATTCACAATTAACGAGAAGCTTACCGGAGCCCGGGAACGGGAACGTGAAAATTAATTGTGAATGCTCACATTTAAATATATTTATTTTAACAATATTTCCGTTCCCGTTCTCGTTGTCGATTCCGTTCCTGGTTTATTGTGGACCAGCCTTTAGTGGAACGTAACTTAGATGTTTCCAACTAACATCATGACTACATCTCGGAAATTAACAAGACGTTCACCGTCTAGGACCTGGAACACTCCCGGGTGCCCATTGACATCTCTGTGTAGCACTGTTACATGATCGTGGGCGTTTTACAGAGAAGCAATATCCTGCTGGGTTTCTTCATCCTGCATCCATTATGCACCTTGAAATCATTGATCATTTACTTACTTTTTATAAGAAATGAAGGAAAGAGAATAATGAAAAGGAAAACTTGGTGGAAATACTATTTTTAATATTGGAGGCAACTGAAGTAGCTATTTTAGAAAAACCCTCAATCATCCGATTTTGTCCACTGCTCCAATCTGTGATGAGAATCGAATCAGAGTTATAGAACAGTCTAGTATATACAGTCACGAAGCTCAATATGTAGGAAATATGCATCCATAGATAGTTGCTAAACACTAGGATCGCTACTATCATCCCATTACAGACAATGCGAAATAATACCGGCACAGTCTATTGTTCCTAGCACCCTCAACAATTCAAGTTTCGTGACTGTATATACTACACTGTGTTTAGCCTATAGCACTCATCTGCCAAAACGGACTGTATTACTACCAACAAATAAAGAATTATAATTACATTTCGCTTGAGAAACAAGTAACTTCTCTCAGAACTGGATAATTGGCCATAAATAATTATTGTCAATTCGAAGAACTTTTAAGACGTAAGCAATTAACATAACTGGCAGCTATTTCATAACAAAATATACTTGCCACTACGTGCAATAATAATTCGATGGAATAAATATACATTTACCTCCAATCACAGAAACGGATACATTCAACAACTTATGTTTATACATCTGCGTGTGTCTCTAATTTAAATTTAATGGTCTGTCATGATTGACACGGTAACATCAGAACTAATTCTGGGTACAGATTTTCCCGTTACGTTATAAAACTTTTACAAGCCAACGAAGCTTCATCTATATATTATATATAAATATTCACATGTAACAAAACTCTCGTTAGCTATATGGTCAGCATGACACAAAAGACAACTAGGTTACGCATAAGTCAGGGACACACATAGATTAATCTTCACTTTCCTACCAGGAATCGGACATTTAAGTTTGTAGATTTTTCCATTTCACATTGTGCACACACAGTGGAGTGAATACTTTCGTGGACCAGGGTTAATTTTAGCCGCCTTGACAACTCAGTTGCCAGAGCACCATTTATGATCAGTATTAGGAAGTTCGTCCATGTATGGTGGGTCCCTATCACCACGGCATGGCGCGTCCTCAGGTTGCGGATAGAGGAGACGGCCTCCAGATATGGAGGGTAGCTGCGAATATATTGAATAAGCAGTCGTGGACAGCCGATAAGGGGTGGTCCTCCAGCTTGGGGGTTGGGCGAAGGGCTAACAACCCATCACCGTAAAAAACAGCTTGTTACGAATTCCTACAGTAAGCCTCGGAATAGGACTGATTCTCTGGCACGACCACAGCAAAGGAATAAGGTTTTGAGATTTGGCACTTGGAACGTAACTAGTCTTTATAGAACAGGAGGGGTAACATTAGTAGCAAAAGAACTAGCTAGATATAGAATAGACTTTGTGGGAGTACAAGAGGTTAGGTTAGATGGGAATGGCATATCACAAATAGGAGATTACTTGTTGTATTATGGGGAAGGAAACAATAATCACCAATTAGGAACAGGATTCTTTGTACATAAAAGAATAAAATCAGCAGTAAAAAAGGTCGAATTTATCAGTGACAGGTTATCATATTTAGTACTTAAGGGTAGATGGTGCGACATCATAGTTATAAATGCTCACGCCCCTACAGAAGAGAAAGACGACTATATAAAGGATAGCTTCTATGAGGAATTGGAACATACTTTTGATCAGTTCCCTAGATATCATATGAAAATTTTATTGGGGGATTTCAACGCTAAAGTAGGACGGGAGGATATTTTTAGACCAACTATTGGAAAAGAGAGCCTACACGCAATTAGTAGTGACAATGGAGTTAGATTAGTCAACTTTGCCACATCGAAAAATTTAATTGTCAAAAGTACAACATTCCCCCATAAGGATATACATAAATATACTTGGACTTCTCCAGATGGATTGACACACAACCAAATAGATCACATCTTGATAGATAAACGGAGACATACTAGTATAGTAGATATTCGAACTTTCAGAGGTGCAGACTGTAATTCTGACCATTATTTGGTGATTGGAGAATTAAGAGAAAGATTATCAGTAGCCAAGCGAGTAGAGCAACAAGTTAATATTACTAAATTCAATATTTTGAAATTAAAGGACGAGGAAGCTAAGCAAAATTATCAGGTCGAAATTTCGAATAGGTTTGCCACTTTAGAAAGTTCCGACGAAGTTGAGAAAGAATTAGATGTTAATAGCGTGTGGGAAAATATCAGAGATAGTATCAAAATTGCAGCTGAGCAGAGCATAGGTTATTATCAGGGAAAGGATTTATATGTAAATACATATTTACTTATAAAGCTAATATAATTTATATTTTGCATTATCTTTATGTTTCACAATGTGTAGGGTTGAAAAATCCTACTTTTATTTTCCATATTTTTCCATATTTTAGAGTTTAGTACATATTTTCGTTAATTTCCATATATTTTCCATATTTCATATAAAACAGTCCATATTATATTAGGTTTAACAATAAAACAAAACAAAATTCCATTAACTTTTAAAAATACATTTCAACAATAGAGATTTAAACACATGTTCAGTAATCCCTTTAACATCAGAGTTATTTGAAAATTAGCAGTCCTATCAACAATGGGAAAGTAAGTTACAAAACTGTATTAATTTAATTTAAAATTTTTAACAGACTTCAGTTGTGCAGCTCAACAGTTAAATGCCAGTCAGAGTACACATAGGTTCAGTTTTGTAAATCATACTATAAAGACGGTAAATATGCCAAAAGTACGTCATTCAGTCAATTTAAAATCAAAACTAACAAGTTACATTTCAGAATTTAAAGAAGATGGTTTATCAACTGACAATAAAATATTATTTTGTAATTTGTGTCAGTGTGCAGTATCATCTACACAAAAGTTCCTGGTGCAACAACACATTACAACTAGTAAACATCAGGCCAACAAACAACTAAATTCTAAGCAGAGACAATTGTTTTTAACACAACCAACAACATCGAATGTAAGATCTGAGTTTAACATCGACCTGTGCCGTTCTCTCATCTCTGCTGATATTCCTCTCTACAAACTAAAGAATAAGGTCTTCAGGGAATTCCTTGAAAAATATACTCAACATACAATCCCGGATGAGTCAACACTTAGGAAGACGTATGCTCCATCCATCTACGATGAGACAATACAGAAGATAAGAGATGAAATTAAAGATAGTTCAATTTGGGTTTCCATTGATGAGACTCCCGACAAAGAAGGTAGACTTGTTGGTAATGTAGTTATCGGTTTGTTAAGTGAACAATATTCTGAACGAATTCTTTTACATTGTGATGTTCTAGAAAAGTGCAATAACAAAACTATAGTTAAACTGTTCAACGAAGCTATGGGTATCCTGTGGCCAAAGGGTATTATGTACGATAATGTGTTATTCTTTATTAGCGATGCTGCCCCTTATATGGTCAAAGCTGGACAAGCATTATCTGTTGTATATCCTAAATTGACTCATTTTACTTGTGTGGCGCATGCATTTCATCGTGTGGCAGAAGTGGTCAGAGACAATTTCCCTAAAGTAGATTTGTTGATTTCATCAGTGAAAAAAGTATTTCTCAAAGCTCCCAGTAGAGTTAACGTGTTGAAAGAAATGTACCCTGAAATTCCATTGCCACCAAAGCCAATTTTAACTAGATGGGGTACATGGCTAGAAGCAGTTGAATATTATGCCGAACATATAGACTCTATTAACAATGTTCTCCTTGCATTGGACTCTGAAGATGCAGTCTCAATTGATACTGCGAAAACAGTTACCTGTGACATAAGTGTGAAGAATGACTTAGCTCACATTCAGCATACATTTTCATGCATCATAAAAACGCTCAAAAGTCTCCAAAATAGGCACCTTTCACTATCTGAAAGTTTTGAAATTATAAATAGTACTGTGGAACAACTGAATCGTGGTAGAGGTAAAGTTGCAGATGCAGTAAGAGCTAAGGTGGACACTGTACTTTCAAAAAACCCTGGATATGAAGAACTACAAAAGGTTGTTGCTGTGATGAGTGGTGAATCAACAGTGAAGATTAACTTGGACTTATCCCCAGCAGACATTGTGAAATTGAATTATGTACCAGTTACTTCTTGTGACGTCGAACGCTCTTTTAGTCAGTATAAATCTATCCTCAGAGACAATAGAAGAAGATTCACTTTTCAGCACTTGAAAGAAATGTTTGTAACCTATTGTTATGGTAACAGACAATAAAAATTGTGTTTTGTTGAAACTACATTGGAAGATAAGGTACGTCCATTATATTTTTTGTTTAGTTTGATTAAAATGTACCAATATTTAACGTACATAGTCATTTTTTTATAATTTTAAGTCCATATTTAATTCCATATTTTGGTAAAAATCCATATTTAATTCCATATTTTGGTAAAAATAACTACATATATATTTACATATTTCATATATTTTTAGTCCATATAAATCCGTTCCCTGGTTATTATGAAACTAAGAAAAAGAAACCGTGGTTTGATGAAGATTGTTGCATGGTAGTAGAAAGAAGGAAACAGGCAAAATTGAAATTCTTACAGGATCCAGTTGAGGAGAATAGAGATAATTATTTCAATGAAAGACGGGAAGCAAGTCGTACACTTAGGAATAAAAAGAGAGGTTACTTGAAGGAAAAACTGAATGAGGTAGAAACAAATAGTAAGAATAAAAACATTCGAGATTTATATAAGGGTATAAAGGAATTTAAGAACGGATATCAGTCAAGGGTAAACGTGATCAAGGATGAGAATGGTGACTTGCTTGCAGACTCTTCATCAAACCTAAACAGATGGAAAAACTATTTTGCGCAACTACTAAATGTACATAGACCAAATAGAAATGATCGGGACGATATTGAAATACAAACTGCTGAGCCATTTATACCCGAACCCACGATTTCAGAAGTCGAAATTGCGATAGAAAATCTGAAAAAGTACAAGTCTCCAGGTATCGATCAAATTCCAGCAGAATTAATACAAGAGGGTGGAAGTGCATTATATAGCGAAATTTATAAACTTGTACTTGCTATTTGGGAAAAGGAAATTGTACCAGAACAATGGAAGGAGTCCATAATTGTACCTATTTTTAAAAAGGGGGACAAAACCAACTGTGGTAACTTTCGAGGAATATCACTTTTGTTGACGTCGTACAAAATTCTGTCCAATATTCTTTTGAGGAGATTAACTCCGTACGTAGATGAAATTATTGGGGATCATCAGTGCGGTTTTCGGCGTAATAGATCGACTATTGATCAGATTTTTTGTATTCGGCAGATAATGGAGAAAAAATGGGAGTATAAGGGTACAGTACATCAGTTATTCATAGATTTCAAAAAGGCATATGACTCGGTTAAGAGGGAAGTATTATATGATATTCTTATTGAATTTGGTATTCCCAAGAAACTAGTTCGATTAATTAAAATGTGTCTCAGTGAAACATACAGCAGAGTCCGTATAGGTCAGTTTCTATCTGATCCTTTTCCAATTCACTGCGGGCTGAAGCAGGGAGATGCACTATCACCTTTACTTTTTAACTTCGCTTTAGAATATGCCATTAGGAAAGTTCAGGATAACAGGCAGGGTTTGGAATTGAACGGGCTACATCAGCTTCTTGTCTATGCAGATGACGTGAATATGTTAGGAGAAAATACACAAACGGTTAGGGAAAACACGGAAATTTTACTTGAAGCAAGTAAAGCGATCGGTTTGGAAGTAAATCCCGAAAAGACAAAGTATATGATTATGTCTCGTGACGGGAATATTGTACGAAATGGAAATATAAATATTGGAGATTTATCCTTCGAAGAGGTGGAAAAATTCAAATATCTTGGAGCAACAGTAACAAATGTAAATGACACTCGGGAGGAAATTAAACGCAGAATAAATATGGGAAATGCGTGTTATTAATCGGTTGAGAAGCTCTTATCATCCAGTCTGCTGTCCAAAAATCTGAAAATTAGAATTTATAAAACAGTTATATTACCGGTTCTTCTATATGGCTGTGAAACTTGGACTCTCACTCTGAGAGAGGAACATAGGTTAAGGGTGTTTGAGAATAAGGTGCTTAGGAAAATATTTGGGGCTAAGCGGGATGAAGTTACAGGAGAATGGAGAAAGTTACACAACACAGAACTGCACACATTGTATTCTTCACCTGACATAATTAGGAACTTGAAATCTAGACGTTTGAGATGGGCAGGGCATGTAGCACGTATGGGCGAATCCAGAAATGCATATAGAGTGTTAGTTGGGAGACCGGAGGGAAAAAGACCTTTAGGGAGGCCGAGACGTAGATGGGAGGATGATATTAAAATGGATTTGAGGGAGGTGGGGTATGATGATAGAGACTGGCTTAATCTTGCACAGGATAGGGACCGATGGCGGGCTTATGTGAGGGCGGCAATGAACCTTCGGGTTCCTTAAAAGCCATTTGTAAGTAAGTAAGTAAGTAAGTAAGTAAGTAAGTAATTAGGAAGTTCGTACCAAAGCTCTGTTTTTAGGTTGAGTGCGGCCAGGCATACAGATCTATTGCACTAGCTTAATATACTCTGTTCATATAAATAACTTACAGTAAATCCGCAACTCTGGGTGAATGACCTCAGTCAATACATTACAATAATATGCACAGTCTTCCGAGACATGGACCATGACTGAATTTGATATTGAGCATTTAAACATACTTGAGAGGAAGGTCATACGAAGAATCTTTGGACTCATTAACGATGGATGTGCATGGAGGATGACGAGTAACAGAGAGTTATATAGCCTGTACAAATCTTCTGACATTATATGTTCAATTAGGGTCTCCAGACTAAGATGGGCAGGACGTATCAAGAGGATGGAAGAGGACGAGATACCGAAGAGAGTTATGGAATACAAGGTTGAAGGGAAGAGGAGAGTTGGACGATCTAGACTTCGGTGGGTGGACTGTATCACGAAGGATATCAGAAAGCTTGGAGTTAAGAACTAGTGGACGGTGGCCAAGGATAGGAACTCATGGCGAAGGATCCTGAAAGAAACCGAGGCTGATGATGATGATGATCATGATGAATAGGCACAGTAGAAAAGCAGCTTCACTACGTACTAACGTATGTAGAGGAGTTGTGTAGTTGAATCAGCGACTTTTAACATAACATAAGTTGAATCTACAATCACACGTAGTTGAACACAATTATTAAAAAAAAATTGCTGGTAATCACAGTAATAAATGGAGAAACATTTCACTGGAAATTACGTAATGTGGAAATATAATCCATAAAATGAATAGTAGTTCAGAACACTGTGCTATGAAAAAAGACGCGGAATATCTCTCTTTACACGAGAAATAGTACGATGAAAATAAAGTTATACATACAATTCTTTATCTATTATGTGTAATGTTGGTATGTTGCAATATGTCTTTAAACAATTGAAATTCCTGTAACAATCATACTGCTGTAGTCCAGAAATTTGGAAATGACTGAAGCTGTTAAATATGTGGAAGAATAATACTGTTCAAGTATACATATACCAATCCGAAGATGTCCCGATAGGCATTAAAGAAAATATGAAAAGTGTTCCTGAAATGAATATTTTTAGTTGGTTATTTAACGACGCTGTATCAACTACGTCGTTATTTAGCGTCGATGAGACTGGTGATAGCGAGATATTTGGCGAGATGAGGCCGAGGATTCGGTATAGATTACCTTACGGTTGTGGAAAACCTCGAAAAAAAACCCAACTAGGTAATCAGACCAAGCAGGGACCGAACCTGCGCCCGAGCGCAACTTCAGACCGACAGGCAAGTGCCTTAACCGACTGAGCCACGCTGGTGGCTATCTTTTCAAATGAATTATGGGTTAATATTATGATGTGACACTTTACAAGATTCACTGTTAGATTCAAAAAGCTATTGTTCTCTTGATAATATAGTAAGAAATACTCTTGTCTTGTGAAATAGAACGAAATTTTCCGCATACAATAAAATAGGACTATTTTCTGATAGACTGAAATATTTTTTAGCTGTGAATGGTTCTCATTTTGAATATCTGTGTTAAAGTTTGGCTAGTCATAGTGTTTTGTTTAGTTTTATAGCCTGCTCAACATGATTTCACTTAGTTATTTGTCTCAAGTTTTAAGCCCACGAAACAATTGTTAAAAGACATGAAGCGGGTGAATGGGTAAAGTTTCTACGCATTCATACGTAAAATTTAATAAGGATTCGGAATATGTAACTTTTAATATAGGGTGCCATTTAAAAAAAAGTTTACTGTCACACTCTGTATGTTTGAGTAACTGTTTTCGAATACTGGCATAATATTGTATGGTTTATCTTCAACAGTTCTTGTATAAAACTTTTTTTATAAAATTAAAATTTAAGAAGTTACTAACTATATTGTTCACTCTGTATGTTGAAATGGGCTTTTATTTATCCTTTACTCATAGCCTATGTAACAAATGTTTCATTTTTATTCAGACAAAGCAGCTTTACGCTTCGCTAATCTTTATTGGCCGGCCTTCTACAAGGAGCTTCTGCCGTTCGTTGCCGAGTCTTGGGACTCATTCATGAGGGAGTTCCTCAACAAGTTCTTCCTGAAGGTACCCTTCAAGACAATATTCCCCGAAAACTAAAAGTATCTCGGTGAATGAAATTAACACGGCGCGCAAAATCACAAGGTAAGATAAAAAACATTAAGATAACAATGAATATGCCTAATATTGTACTTATAAAAATATTACTTAACTCATAATTTGAATAGGCCGAAATACTTTTAAATTACAAGATTTTGAGTACAGTTTGCAAATATCCTATAGAAATGATCTATTACAAAAGGTATAGTAACTACCGACTATAAATTATTCTCTAATTCTCATACATTGTCTTTCGCAAGTCTGTGAAACATTTTAGAAATTCATAACAAACTACGCAACGGATGATGGTAATTCCTACGTCGATTGAGAATGAAGTTTTTTTAAAATAAAAAGCCCGCTCTCATAGTTTTCGTAGTTTGCGCTAGGAGGCAGTAATAGCAAATATGGAGTTTAGTGAACATAAGCAGTCATTTTGTCTGTTGCAATTTCTACACAAGAGCATCGTCCATCATGTACAGCGGTAATTTGAAACAGAATTCCAGAAGGCAGCATCTATTTCCAACAGTACCAAGAAATGATATGAGAAATTCCAGATTTACATGAACATGTTGGAAAACTGGTTGATGCCACAACTCAATGAAAACAGGGGTAATACTTAATCTTTCAACAAGGCGACTACGTGGCTCACTATCACAAACACGTGCGAGGATATATTAATCAAAATATGTCAAAGGATAGAATGCACAAATGAAGGTAATGCGTTAATGCTGTGACCACCTCGGTACCCGGATTTGACCCCGTGACTCCCTCGTGTTAGCGTTCGTGAAGTACACTGTCATTGACTTCCTGCTCTCCACTAATCTTCAACCGTATCACCACTGCTGTGGTTCTGGTCGACTATGATATGCTGACACGCACGTGGGATTATTATGGATTATATCAGTAATCACATAGATGTCTGCCGTATCAGCAGACGTGGAAATATTGAGTATCTGTGATATATGTAAAAAAATTTGAGTTTACCTACACTTTGGGTAATAAAATGTAATATCCATTGCGTAGTTTATTTGTGGTGAATTTATAAAATGTTTCACAGATTTATGAAGGACGGTGTATAACGACCTGTTACATTTGTTAAAAAAATTCTCCTATGTTTTTCAAATTGCAGGATTATTCAAAAGTCAGTAAAAATCGAAACTCCTCTAATTTTGTTAAGCAATAAGTTTATAATAACAGCTTTGCTCATGAAAGAATAAGGTTTATTTTTACAGAAACCTCTATTTCAAATGTTTCACTATTATTATTCGATACTATATCAAATGAAATAGGCTTAAATATACAGCAATTCAAGCTATTTTTGAGTGAGATGTGCCTTTATAATATCATACTAGAAAATGGTTTTGACTATATCATTGTGAATTGGTTTTATTCATCATTACTGTTAACGTAACAGAGATTGTTCCAACGCACTGAAAAGATTCAGAACTAATTGATTGAGGTACTATTGATCTTGCAATTTGTCAGTTGTGGAGGCTTGTAAAAATGGAAGTACTGGTTTCATGAGAGTTAAAAAGAAATCCGTTCTACTAGACCAAAATCCGTAAAAAAAAAACGATGTGATGATAGAAGTCCAGGATGGTAGACAAAATTCAGAATAAAGTAGCAAGAAGTCAGCAGGTGAGCTACTCAACAGTGTGGCGTGTTTTTAGAAATTGGTTTAAACCTCAATAAACCCCGTCTTTAATGAACTAAACTGTACCTTTCCTATGAACTTACTTCTTAACAAAGTTAGAGGACGTTCAAATCTTTTGTTACTTTTGAATAACTCCAAAATAATAACTTCTCACAAAGAAAGGGAGATATCTGCCTGACAGACCTGGTGACTATTCAGATCGTGATTACAATACAACACAAGAATTTAATTTAACTAATTAACATGAAAACTGTACTAATTTGAAAACTAGAATTGCTAACTATAAAAACTGTAAGAAAATTTTGATATAGTAACATTAATATGTAGAATATTAATGAGTACTTAGTATAAGTATGCAGTCCTTAAAAATTTGGAAACAAATACTTGCAATATCATGCTGCATTATACCTAAAGATTTGAAATAATTATTAGTATATTTAAAACAATTTCCCCGAGCATCGAAATGAAGAGTGTTTACCTCCCATGCATGTACAGGTAGCCTATACTATAACTTTACTGAAGTGAGTGATGCATGGACGATAAATAACCTCCTTTTCGTCGCTCACTTGCGTTGCCTGTTCTATGTGTTACTCCAAACTCACGGTAGAAACCAGAATAAGGCCTTTCTATCTTTCTGTCGATTGCTCGCAGTATCAGTTCGTCGGTGGCTGCCATCAATAGAAACGCAATTAACTTGTTCGTACAGACCGATTATTTAGTCCTGACAGCTCAACGACGCGAAAGAGGGGAAGTAATAGGAGTAGTGGGGAGAGCTCCGGAGTAGAGATAGGGGCGAGCGGTCAGTAAAGGAATGCAGTACAGCTTAACTGTATTAGGAACATATCTCTCTACCGCACGCATGATATCCGATCGCTCTGAAGGCAAGCGACTGACCCCAAACACTCCTTGGCGTAACTAAATTGACTCGCCAAACCCAGGCGCACATTGCCGGCAACTACCAGGACTAAATAATTGTACTGTATACCTCCCATTATTATTGCATATTGAGGCTGCGAGTCTGATGTAATCGTTTGATTGCTGATACATGGAAACAAAGACGATACAAAGAAAACAAACGTAGAAGGAAAAATACTATCACTTATTAATTTTCGAGTAACATGTTTTTAACATTACTATCAGTGTAATTAGATTCTGATTGGTCAATCTAGTGACAATGAGCTAGTTAATTGGCTGAGAATCTTTGGTGTGGGGTTGTCTATGTAAATATCCTACCTGAAATGCACAAACAGTAATACAGAAGACATTCCACACTAAAAGAACTTCTTTGGTCTTCGCTTTAATTCCTTAGCTTAGAACGTTCACAGAATAATGATAGGAACTGTAAAAAATACAAATATTAATGATAGATAATAATGTATCTTCCAGAATTTCAACTTAAGGTGACTTCATTTTTTTTTAGTTTCAACACTTCAATTATTTTATTACCTCAGCTGTTGGTATATTTTATAAACGTAGATACAAAGAAATGTTAGAGTATTTAAGAATTCCTTGCATTCGAGAATAATCTAATCTCCAAGATCCATAAATGTAAAAAAAGAAGAGCTGCATGTTCTTACATTAAGAGTATGACATCACTATAACAACTTTTGTTTGTTTGCAGCGAGCGCGGCAATGTGATTTGATTGCTGGAGGCAGTCTACCTCTTTTACGACGTTGCTCAACACACTGCAATTTGCATATATCTAACTCTACAAAATGAACAAAACTTTTGTTTTATGACCACACATACTTGCGACCTACTGTCCTTATGGAGAGCAATCTACAGCATTACATCGACTTCCACTACTCCACATCACACAATTATTCATCTGTATATAATAAGAAATTATTATTAAAATTTTGAGATTACCTTGTTTTATAAACAAAACTTTATTTATTTTAAAATTACTTCCCTATCACCTCAGTGGATTTAAGCTTGTACCTGAACTAAAGAAGCTGCTTCTCGTTTTTGTAACGATGGCTGGGTAAAAAGAGGAAGAGTGACATTTCGTAATAGAAATACATAGCCTTTTATGATAGTTGTGGTGATATAAGGTGTTAATGTAGACTTGAAAATGATTGTCATTGGCACGACTAGGATTTATATACAGAACTTTCATTTCAAAATTTCCCAGTCTTAATAACTAATTATTTAAATTTAATTCAATTTATACAAAAAAATACGTCAATTTAGACATTGAGGGGAAGTCTGAAATCAGGCTTAATTGCATTTTAGATTTCACCTCCACCCCAGCCATCTCCACTTTGAAATTTCAAACGGCACCCCTATATTTTTATATTTAAACATGAAAGAGCATTCAATTGTTTATACACCTCATTAATTTGTTTTCGCATCTTATGTTTTCTATCGTCGCCTGGCAACTTGGATCCTTGTTATTGTTGATTAGAGCTGAAGAGAATAAAGCTACAACAACTTATTGAGTATTTCTTGTAATAGTTGTGTTTGTGTATTAAGTTATTTTAAAATGGTGTATATCCTTGAAGAGAGAACATAAGTCGTCCTTATTGATTAAATTTAAGAAATTACACAACATAAGCTGTGTTTTCATCCTAAAATCAACTGGTAACAACAACAATACAAGCTGCCAGGCGACAATAGAAACGAAAGATGCGAAGCAAATGAATGGGGTGTATAAACAATTGAATACTCTTTCATACTCAAGTATAAAAATATAGGGGTGCCATTTGAAATTTTTAAAGTGGGAGTGGCTGGGGGTGGGGGTGAAATATAAAATACAATTAAGCCTGGTTTCATATTTACCTTTCAATATCTAAATTGAAGTGTTTTTTGGTAAATTGAATTGAATTTAAATAATTAGTTATTTAGACTGGGTAGTTTTGAAATCAAAGTCCTGTATAATAAAAATTGCTAAATATGTACATATGTGGGTTAATTTTTCAAAATATGGAGTAAAATATGGACTAAAATTTTAATGAAAATGATGCAAAAAATGAAAAGAATATTTGTATTGTATCAAATTTTTATTATAAAAAGAGTGCAGTTAAAGATTTATTGCTTGAACATGAAATACACAGAACCAAAATTTAAATGAAAGATTCAGAACAAGAGTTTAATCTTTTTTGTATGGTATTAAACTAATTGTGACATCTTTTGCACTGCTAGCCTACTACAAATTGATTCACCTTAATCCGTACATGGGTAAATGACAATTATCTATTTGCGAAGCAGTGGGTTACAAAACATTGTTTTAAATGTTTAAAGCTCATACACGACTGTTGATGGTTCATGAACTACAGAGCAGAACATGTTACAGCTAAATTCTTAAACCTGAACACTCCTCTATCAATGGTAAATGGACTTGAGCAGGCGACAACAGTAGATTGAAGCAATAGATTGAGTCAATTGTGACTGTCATATTACTCGCAACGTGCAGGAAAGACACTCGACTATTCTAGTTATACAAAGAGTTTCACATTTAGTAAATATGAATTTCTTTTTAGTAAATTCCATATTTTAAGGAGCCGGACTCTCTTTCAGAGGGTCGCAACTTCAAATCCCCAGAATACCAGAATACATCTTTGAAATACTGATGACAATAAAAGAAATTAATCGATTTTCTGATAAGAATAAATCTTTAATAGTAGCCTAATTATAGAACATACGTATTTAAAATAAAATGTTGTATTAAATTATGTAAAGATATGGGAGTTATCCTCAAATATGTGAAAATATGTACTACCCATACCTAGAAATATGGACAAATATGGAAAATAAAATAATGTTTTTAATCACTTCAAATATCATAATTTATTCGTAAAAACATGTCATTTTAGTTATAGGTAATGAAAAAAACATATGTGTTTAGATAGAAATCCCAGACTTGTAGATTGCTGTTTCCAATTGACGCACAATTTTGTACCTGTAAGTTAACCTACAACACGAACTGTATTATGTGACCATTTTGTATGTGGAACCCAAACAGCAGTAGTGCGATCTTATATTGTTAATCTGTGGGAAAGAGAAAGACTAGTCTGTGACTGGAATAAGAGACCGATCGTATTCTACAGATGACGTAACAGCGACGCGCTATGTATTAGTACAAACTACTGCTGTATACTAGTAAAAGCAGCTGCCGTTCCACAAAAAGAATGGTCGGGTAATAATAAATTAATCAGGTGTAATCATAGCGTGCATAGTTGTTTAGTACAAATAGAACACATTAGAATAGAAATAAATATGTAAATTACAAATACATATTTTTACAATGATATTAATAATATGCCAGAAGAAAGTAAGTGTATGAACAAACTAGCAAGATTCAGAATTTAGAAGTTTAAGTCTTGAAACCATAACTTAAAAAAATATTGCTATGGAGGTCTTCTCCGATTGGTAAGTGTCGAAAAGACTGATATAGCATGGATCCTCATTCGGAGCTAAACTCGCACAGACTGACGGGAAGTTGCTTGATGTGAAGGGGAAGAGGTAGGTAAAACGCAAAGAATGACGAATTAGTAAGCGCTGTGGCAGAGAGGTTAGAAAGGTTTCATAAGCGTCTTGAATATCTGGAAGAGAGAATCAAATAAAAGCAATGTAACTGATCTATAGTTGGAAGGACAGATTTTGATAGTATAAACGATGCGTACTAATGAATGAATATATTCGTCACAAAACTAGTCAGTAACTACAGTGCGATCGAAAAGTCCCTCCGCATTTATATTAGTTCTAGTAACCCTAGAATACAACCCTGTAGAAAGTTGGCACTCCCCCATTCATTCCGGTTTGACAGCCTTACACCCCCAGTCCATCACATGCTTAGCGGCCAGTGCTGCCATTTGAATTCTCTACCAGATACACTTCAATTCTCTGCCTAGTGGATTCTCGCTACACAAGCACTGCTGAGAGACTTCTCTATCGCACTGTAGTATGATTGTCCATGAAATTCATATTGGTGGGTAATATTACAACGAACAAATAGCAATATAAAGTGCATAAAAATGCTGCAATTGCTGTGCACACCTACACCCTTTTTCAATTTATTCCGAAGCAGTTATCACGAAATATAGTAAGACTTTTTTTCTGTATTCAACGGTGTTTTGTTCAATTCTTAAATAGGGTTTCTTACAGATAGAGGTTAGACGGGATACCGCCATATTACAGAGTCTGGCAACAGTTCTAAAAATTATTAGCTAATAAACTATTGTCTCTGGTTATATGGAATACGTAAGCACACTTTTGCCGTTATTTTTGTTTTCAAATTATGGAACTTATTATAAAACGACATATTGTGTTTCATTGTAACGACTACTGAGAAAAAAGTAACTACAAAAACAGAAGGTAGGTAAAGACATACTTATCCCATTAAATACAATGAAGATGCACATAAGTAGGGAAAACCCCAGTATTCAATTTGATAGGATACTAAGTGAACTTTTAGGCCGTTCTGGAAGTTCGGTAACGAGAAAAATTTCTGCAATATCCGGAAACTGTAAATACGTGACTAGTTGCTTTACCAACGACACGACACGGCACGGCACGGCACGGCACGACACGACACGTAACCAATCTCTTACGTTTTTCTTCAGATATCTAGGTAATGCTGTGTTCCTTTTTGCAAAACAATAAAATTATAACAGTGAACGCAAACAAAATAGCATCCCATTGATACTAAATGGTATTCCTAAAACTAAACCGAGGAAATGCAAACAGCTACGTACTACCTCTTGGAAGAACTACGTGTAAAGAGAAAAAACTGCAATTTTTATCAATCACTTCCACGGAAATTATGTGGTCAAATACCAAAACATGAAGGTGAAAAAAAAGCATAATTATTACTAAGTTGTCCAAGATTAACAAATGATCCAAGTATTCAATAATCTACGAACATATCAGTTGAGCCAACGACACCGAAGAAAATTCGCAGTGCAAGAGAAAGGAGTCTGACTAAAAAATTGTGTTGAACGACACGATAATTAACTAAAGTGACTTATTAGCCAACCTCTAGATCAAATGTGATCGCATCAAACAAAGGTATTTCAAGAAAACAGAATGGTTTTGTATTCTAAATATTGACTATGATGACAAATATAACTGTTGAATTGCAAGTAATGGATAGTGTATAGGTTCCTAAGGATTTAGTGGTGAAATTAGTTTCGAAATATGTTAGAATCCCTAGTAATGATTTAAATTGAGTATTTCACAAAGATATGAAGTTAAGCAGACGTTGCAATAAATTGAATGTGCTGATGCGGATATAAAAGAGAACAGTACAGCGAAATTTTCGAACAAGATTCCATAAAGATCCACCAGACCCCAAGACCATTAGACGATGGTACGATCAATTAGTGACCACAGGATGTCTGTATAAAGGAAAATCTCCTGGTCGGCCACGCGTCCCACAAGAAACAGTTGAACGAGTGCGGGCATGCTTCCAGCGTAGTCCACAGAAATCTACACGGCGCTCCGCCTCACTTCCACAACGAAGTCCGGCAATTCCTGAACAACAGATTGCCAAACAGATGGATTGGTCGTGTGAGCAGAGACGATATGCAGCTACTGTCCTGGCCTCCACGTTCCCCTGACATAACACCCTGTGATTTTTACCTGTGGGGATATGTTAAAGACTCTGTTTTTGTACCTCCATTACCTGCAAATCTGCCAGAGTTACGCGACCGCATCATCAACGCCATCGCTGCAATCGACATGGATACACTTCATCGTGTATGGGACGAATTGGACTACCGGCTTGATGTCTGCAGGGTCACAAGGGGAGCACACATCGAGCACCCATAAGGTATGTTAAAAAAACTTGGTTCCTCTATCTACTTGTATATCTAAATATTTTCTACGTTAAATCGTTAGTCCACAAATAATTTTCGTAACTAGGGCAATCATTTATGCTCACACTGTATAATTCTGATCATACTTTATTATCTAGTTAAAAAAACGAAGTATGCAACATTTTATGATACACCGTATTTGTTTTTATGATTTCATCTACTTGAATTGTTGATTTATACCTATCTGAAATGCCGTTTAATAATTGCCACAAGCAGCATCAACTCCAGTAATCTCCTCTTTTAATACTTGTGTGAGTGATGGAAATTTAGATTCACCAAAATATCTGTAATGTAATATAAAAAAATGTACAAGAAAAGAATGATATGTAAAATCAAAGAATTAACATATTGACTGCAATGACAGTTACCATGAAAGAACAAAAACATTTTAAAATAAATTTAATTAAGTCACCATAAATGTTAAGACTCCGATTATTTTTCCTGTAATGGGATACAAAAATGCTATTAAAGTCATAGGCAAGATTTTCTGAAGTTTCTCGGAAGTTTCAAAGAAGCTTCAGTTATCTGGCACCAGAAGCTTCGTTGCATTAATTTTTGAAATGAGTGCAGTTACAGTGAACACAGAAGCAAAGAGTTTGAATGAATTTCTCACAACTGAAGATTGTGAACCTGAAGTGATTCATAATGGTCTGGGAAATAGCTGTTAGTGTGGAGACTGTTAGGAAGTGGGTAAATCACTTCAAAGAGAAACATCAGTTACTGATAAACAGCAAAATGATCGCCTCGCAACTACAGTAACAATTGCGAACAAATAGAGTTGATTATTTGATACGCGAGGCCTGACAATCACACAGGATAAGTTGAGTCGTGTTGTTGATATTGGGCACTGTGCTGTTCAGAAGATCATTGCTGATCTCGGCTACAGGAAAATTTATGTATGGCGGGTGCCTCATAATTTAACAGATGTTCACAAGGCTAACATCTCTCAAGAACTTCTGCAGCATTGTGAGGAAAAGGAGGAAATATTTTTGTCTTTGTGAGTCATTGGTGAAGAAACCTGGGAGCACTATAATGAGCAAGAATAAGAATAATGACGTCAAGTCAACAGTGCGTCGATGGGTGCCTTCCCAAGACAATGCTTACCGTTATTTTCCATAACTATGGTCCTGGAACACAACTATGATCTACGATACAACCATTCTAATTTTGTACTCCATAATATAGTAGGCCTATCTAGTTTGTCTATTTTTTGCTGTAGTTTGAAGTCAAGTCACTGCAGCTATCTATCTTACTTCTACAATGTTCTTTGAATGGTTATATCGTGGACCATAGTTATGTTCCAGGACCATAGTTATGGGAAATGAGGGTACTTTCTTGATGACAATATGTTGACTTCTAAGTGCACAAAAATATTTTCAAAAGTACTTGCGTCTATATTGTACTAGTTTTTGTTCATTCGGTAAATAGTTTTTCAAGAAAGATATCTGAACAAAATTTTTGGGGTCACCTTATTGAACTTCAGAAGTGACATTTACATTTTGTTTTACGTTATATCCAACTTGGGATTTAAAACTGGTGAAGAGTACAGTTTATTGTAAAATTGGTTGGGAAGGAAATAACAGTATTGCAATTCATTTTACTCTTGTTTTCATTAAAAGGTAAAGTAACATTTAGAAACAGTTTATTTTTTCAGTAATTACAATGAATAAATTGAATTTATTTCAAATCGATTGCCGAACAATTCATAATATCATTCTGCAAACGCAGCAACCTGCTCAACTTCAGCCTACGGAAATCAGATAATGGGACGTTGCCGATCTTAGTTTCATGAATTTTAGAATTCAGGATGCAAGTGCAATGATTATTATAAATATGACGATGACGATTATTGTAATTATAACAACGAAAATTACAACGATAGTGACGAATTTTATAACGAGACGACGATGATTGTGACAATTATTACGATGACGATGATGACGATTATTACAATGTCAACAATTACGATAAACATTTCAACTTAACGCTGACGAAATCAAATATCACAACTTTACTATTATTATAATTACGATGCCAATTATATTACAATTACGACGATTGGCGACAATTGCAACTACGATGACGACTAACAACTTTATCACTGCTACCATCACCAACTCGACCAATATTATTACTGTCAGTATATTTGAAACTTAACCTCCGTTCTGTAATGTATAGACAGGAATTTAGTATCTTTAAATAAGATGTTTCATATTAACTTGTAAGTTTCTAATTTGAAATTGATAATAAAAGGCTCATAAAACTATTACTCTCTTGAAGTCTTCAAAAGTGAACAAGGAATATTAATTTTTTAGAAATAAATAAATAAATAAATAAATAAATAAATAAATAAATAAATAAATAAATAAATAAATAAATAAATAAATAAATAAATAAATAAATAAATAAATAAATAAATAAATAAATAAATAAATAAATAAATAAATAAATAAATAAATAGTGGGGTTTAAAAAGGGCGCTTCAACTACTCTGGCTGTTTGCACCCTTAATAAATAAATAAATAAATAAATAAATAAATAAATAAATAAATAAATAAATAAATAAATAAATAAATAAATAAATAAATAAAATAAATAAATAAATAAATAAATAAACATATAAATACATAAATAGTTAGTGGGGTTTAAAAGGGCGCGTCAGCTATTCTGGCTATTTGGGCCCTCAATAAATAAATAAATAAATAAATAAATAAATAAATAAATAAATAAATAAATAAATAAATAAATAAATAAATAAATAAATAAGACTTTTATTTATTGATATTTATGTGCTAGAAAACAGCCACTGGCCAATAAAAGTCCAGCATAATAATAGACTAATAATAATAATAATAATAATAATGATAATAATAATAATAATAATAATAATAACAATAATAATAATACTTAAGCATGTCAATTCTGTTTGTAAGCCAAAGAATCAACCTCAATATGAGACCCTGTTTGAGGTCGGTGGCTCCAGGAAGCATTTATAGCGTCTCGAAGAAGAGCAATTCGGTTTGTGATGCCATAAAGGAATTAAGATGCACAATATAACGGAAAGAAGAACGCACATCATTTGTAAAATGTAAAACTCGAAACTGGAAATTTTACAAGAGTAGCAATTAAAAAGTCTGCCGATATAAAAGCAGAAGCGTCTACGTCTAGGCCAATTTGTCAAGATGCTTTCGTGGATCGTGTTCCTGTGCCTCTTGTCCGGAGCGTCCCTCACAACGTTCGAAATTCGTGAGTATTTTGCACTATTCAGTTCTCTTCTTTGCTAAGCATTCACTCTTTAATTTTGTCGGAGTCAATGAAAAATCTGTGTTGGAAAAGCAATTTAGAACTCCCAATAAAAGCTATTATTATCATTGCAATAGCCATTATCATCATCGCCATCGCTGTTATTGTCATCATTATCAACATCTTTGTGGCCATGTGTTGCGAGGCGATCTATTCGGGCCACCTAAGGCAGGTTTTATTATTCTTCCTCGTTTACATTTAAGTGTGACATCTTATACACATGTTTTGGCACAATTAATATACATCAAGTGTGGTACATTTAATTCGTTTCGCATTTCTTCATGATGTATTAATTTTGCTATCATGACACTAACAGGCCTTTGCACTTAAAATATCACATATTCTATGCTTTCAAAATGTGACATGATATAATGCAGTAATAATGTGTTTTAAAATATGGCGCAGATCATTAAATATGTTTAGTTACATAACATTAATACTTACGAAGCATGAACAAATGAAATTAGTTTGCCATACCTCAAGTGATCTGCTGTCTTTTAAGTATGATCAGTAGATAGGAAGTTTGTACCAAAACAGATTTAGTTTTATGTGCAGTCTCTAGTCACGTCTTCGTAACTATATTACAACAATATGCACAGTGGAGAAGTAGTTTCATTACGTGCTAACGTTTGCAGCGGAGTTGTACAGTTTAGTGAGGGGATTTTAACATAACAGAATTTGAATATTCCAATCACACGCGGTTGAATGGTAAACTTCAATATTTACTGGTATGGGCGAATCCAGAAATGCATATAGAATGTTATTTGGGAGGCCGGAGAGAAAAAGACCTTTGGGGAGGCCGAGGCGTAGATGGGAGGATAATATTAAAATTGATTTGAGGGAGGTAAGATATGATTGTAGAGACTAGATTAATCTTGGTCAGGATAGGGACCGATGGTGGGCTTATGCGAGGGCGGCAATGAACTTCCGAGTTCCTTAAGAGCCATAAGTAAATCAGTAATCATATAAGCGCATAAGCAAATCGAGATACATATTACGTGGATTATGTAATGTGTATACATAATGTAAAAAAGAAATATTATTTCAGGGACGCTGTGCTACGAAATTTTTATATGGAATACTTTTCTTTGCATGGGGGATACAAAAATCAAGAAAAACGATCCAATGCCGAAAGTTACAAGCATCTCTGCTTCAATTGGTCGAGGGAAAATCCTGAAAAACCTCAACGAGGTATCTTGTTTCGACCAGGATTTGAACTCGGGCCCACTCGTTTCACGTTCAGACATGTTAACCATTACTCTACAGTGGTGGACCAGGCGCCTGTTATTCCATATTCGTCCAGAGAAGACCAGCGAGTGATGATTCTATTATTAACAGGCGAAGACTGGGTCACCGGCACTGAGTCACCCAGCTTACAGATTTATCACCATGTGACTTTAATTTATTCGATTCTTTAAAGAAAGCTTTAAAGAGGTAGAGATTCCGCGTAGGTGATGAAGTGTAGACCGCAGTGCAGAAATGCTTCAAAGAGCAGCTGAGTCGCTGACTACATCCGGCGTCTTTCCACAGAATAGGATGCATGCAAGAATTCTTATGGAGCCTCTTTCTAAGGAAACCTATTGCACTTCTTTATCTAGCTGACAAAAAGAAATGCTTGTGTGAGTGCCTATGGAGATTACAGCACACAATGGAACGTTTGTGTGAATGCCTATAGTCTGTTTTTCTAAAGCCTTGGTTTTTCTGAATCGAAGCATGCGGGTTGCGAGGTGCGAGATCCGCCTCGCACAAATCCGGACTATACGAGAGACAGTGAGTGGTTTCAATAACTGCACCTCGTAGTTATAGAAACCACTCACTATCTCTCCTGTAGTCCGGATTTATGCGAGGCGGGCCTCGCAACTCGCATGCGTCGGTTCAGAAAAACCAAGGCTTAAGAAAAATAGACCCGTGGATGCATTGCCCGTACGAGCGTGTTCTTGCCCCGCTGGCAAGGTGAATCCGCAGTTATGCTTTCGGATACAACCTCGCAGTATCAGTTGCGTGCATTGTAGAATTTTATTACTTGGGGTGTTTTATAGATCAAAGAGTAGGTAATATAATAACATTAACAACAATATTATTACTAACTTACATATGTGATAAAACCAGTGACGCGTTTTTAATGTTAAAGTCTTAATAAAAATAATATTTCAGTGCAGTTCAAGCATATATTTGCTCAGAAATTCTTTAGTAAAACATTTCTGCGTCTCACAGTCCTGTGTGGCATTAAAACAGAATGATACATTTTCATTAGTTTAGAGTAAAATTCTACTACAGATCTTATTAAGTGTTCGTTAATGATCTCGACGTCATCAACATTTCTGAGAGGCCTTGTTAAATTAATGTAAAGAAATTCAGTGACTGAGCCGATAAACTGGTTCGAAGTACAGTATATCCGTTCCTTGGTGTCTCTTGAAAAAGTAAAATATAATATATTTAAAATATTATAATATATACGCTAAGGGGTAATGAATATACTTACTTACAAATTGCTTTTAAGGAATCCGAAGGTTCATTGCCGCCCTCACATAAGCCCGCCATAGGTTCCTATCCTGTGCAAGGTTAATCCACTCTCTGGTAATGAATAATAATAATTATAATAATAATAATAATAATAATAATAATAATAATAATAAATTTTATTTATTTACTAATATTTAATGTGCTGTACAACAGCCAGGGGCCAATTACAGTTCAGCACAAGAAAATAACAAAAACATTAACAATGATATAAATTACAATAGAAGTACATTTGAGCCGTTCAGAGCAAAAGTGGTGTACGTAAAAAATGGGTAATGAGAGTTAAAGTAAAAATTCTGTAAAATACAGCGCAAAGTTGAAAATAATATTCAATTTATTTAAAATATTAGTAGTCAGTGGATAGCAAGAAGGACATATTAATTGTTACCTTGCGCTGTATTTTACAGAATTTTTACTTTAAACCTCATTACCAAATTTTGACTTACACCACTTTTGCTCTGAACGGCTCATTTGAATAATTATTAAAATAATGACAATCAATAAGATGAAAATTTCAAATGAAAGAATGGAATTAAATAATTGAATGGAATCATATAAATAGTATTACAAAGATATAAAAGATGACCAGAATAATATAATACATGTCTAAACAAAAGACACAAATTAATAACAACTGACATAATATTTCAAAAAGCATATACTACACATTAAATCGATCCAAGTTCAATCCATACAATTTAGCACCTTTTATACATCTGAAGACCGGAGAGAGAGATTAAGAACTTCTATTATAAAAAGAATTATGAAATCTTAAATCCTTAGCAGGAACACGGAGACTGAAATTGCTTATGAATGATTCACAGTCAATATCACCCTTAATGACTTTACAAAATAATAAATAATCAAGATCTCGACGTCTGGCAAATAAACTACAGCAATTAAAATATTTGGAATTAACCTCATATATATAATCATCAAAATTAGGTAAAATTCTATAAGAACACAAATAAATAAATTTTCTTTAAATATTCTCCAACTTGCACAAACGGTGAAGATAATGACGGTGATAATGAATATGGATATTGAGATATTATAGAAAGTGAAGCAAACTGAGACATGAAGGGAAAGCTGCTCCTACACCATTTCCTTGCACAAACGATGAAGATAATGACGGTGATAATGAATAGCCTATGGATATTGAGATTTGATAGAAAGTGAAAAAAACTGAGGCATGAAGGGAAAGCTGCTCCACCATTTCCTTGCACAAACGATGAAGATAATGACAAATTCCATTAAAATCTGGATTCGCTGGGGTATGAACTGAATTCGGGTCTCCGAAGTGGAAAGTCAGTCATCTAAAATAATATAACATAATAAATATTAAACACAATCTTAAGTTGATCCATTCTGTATCAAGACCTGAAAACAATTGCAATACACACACGTGACTGACTCTCCGATCATTTATTTTTCACGGCCTATGAAAACACATCACAGTAAACATATTACGCGAACCTGTCTGCATGATTGACGTGTAGAAGAAATATCGTGCACAGTCGTAACTACTTGAACTTCAATAAATACATCAAGGTTCTTTTTACTCACGTTGCCAAGTAATGCCTGGCTATCTATTAATTCTGGTCTTATTCATTTTTTCCATGTACAGTCTTAGAAGAATGTTTTGTTGCGTCTCTTGCTGGTGGAAATGTTGAAGTTTTGACGAGGGATTTACACGAATAGGTTTGTATGCGCGCTGTCTCCATTGACTTTAAACCGAGCGGCCGTAAGCCTTTCGTCGTGCTGCCTTCTTAATGTCTTCTCCGACGGAGCAGTAAGTAGCGTGCTGGCTTGCGGTCTTTGGGGCCCGCGTTCGACTCTCGAGCAGGACACATTTTTTTATTAAAGTAACTAATTTTTATACACGTTATCTGTCTTCATTAATTTTTTTTAATAGTAGAACGAATTATTTTCCAACTCTGGCTCGACTAGAAGAATGAAAAATTCTTGGGAGATCTCCGTTCGCTTTCTCGGGAAATAAGAATTCCAATCTTTAGCAAAAACAGCCACTAAACTGTTTAAATTAAAAACGTATAAAATTACAGAGTTCAACGAATTGCTGTAGCACTACCACGCGAATAGTCAGATTTTGTAACTGGATACTAAAGAATATTGCCGATAGAGTGTATTCTGAATTAATAATATTTTCGGATAAAGAATGATTCGAATTACATGGCTGATACTGGAGCTTAGGAAACCCCTGGTTTGTGCATGAAGTTCGTTCCATTCCATGATAAAAAGATTGGTGAGTGGTGTGGTTTGAATGAAACAGAATATTCGCGTTTATTTTTTTTTATGAAGGCACTATCAATTATGCAGAATACGGAACAGAAATATTACGATCTTTTTTTGAACAATTAACAGATATTGAATGCCAGCAATCATTCTTTAATCAGTATTCTTCTATTGCACACACTGTTTACGAATCACTGGAACTTATTTAAGAAATTTTTGTAAATAGAGTTACCAGCACCGGATTGTAGCTTCCTAGTAACTCCGATCTTATTTCACGTGTCTTATTTGTATGGGGACTTAAAAGTCTAAGTTTATAAGATAACCGTCACACGATAAATGGACTAAAAGAAAATATCAAATAGATTTAATTACACCTGAGGGAATTACAAGTATTAACATGAAATTTGCATGCAGATGTCGATAATGTGTCACTGCTGAGGATCATCATTTTCAATAATACTTGCAAAATAAGTTAGTGTATATTATCAGTTTTGAACATCGATATAGCGCAGGCACGAAACGGAGTCTGGCGGCCCCGAACGATATTAACCGCTCTATAGACTTACAATTGGACGGAGTTACGTAATAAGAGACCAAGCGCCAAAAACCTGTTTCGAGATATTGACCATTGAAATAAATGTGTTTTTTTTTCATAAAACATTTTATGCAAGAAGAATTATACCATTCGTACTATTAAAAAAAATAGCACAAATAATACCAAAAAAGGCTAACCGATTTCTGATAAGATACTAGTAGTTGAATTAATATTTCAAAGCAAAATAAATAAATGAATTTTGTGCAATAAACTAATTTTTGCTTATAAATAACAGCAAAGTTGGGATATAGCATTCCTGATTTTTTCGAGTTAAATTAGTCTGCCATCAACAGATTTGTGCAAATAACTCTTTTTTTTTTCAAAATGTCTGTTGGTCTATTATTGCGTAACTCCGTCCAATTGAAACTCGACCTTTTGCGATGGATTTAAGGACTATAAGGTCCCCATCATGACTTCCTTCGAAAATAAAATAAATAATGTATTATTTTCAAATTTATGGCATTTCTATGAACGAGAGGACACCAGGAAACATTTACTAGACATTGATTGGAGTCGAAATTCAACTTAACTGACAATCTTAACCTATAATCTATCATTTGGGATGTTTAAATTTGCCTTTTTAGCGCTTCCAACTCAGAAATTAAATTCCTTATACCGTGATACTAGGCCTATACAATTCAGGTATAGCAGAGGAGGCAAGACCTGTCCTGTGACTTTATCATGTGCCGTGGCTATATCACCAATGGATATGAAAGGGGAAGATAGGTTTTAGTCTGAGATGAACTTCCGAGTCTGTAGATTCGTATAATATTAACCATCATGAAACAAACTCTCTTCCCTTCTCGCACAGCTCACATTCCAGGTCTTGCCTCCTCATTCTACACCACTTCATCGACTTTAACTGAATCTGTTGCTTTTCGTAATTTTTATTTAGTGTTCTTTCGGCAGTGTATTCTAATTTTTTTTCCCTTACAGCCGACTACATGAAAGTGTGCAGCAGAGAGGATCCAAACTTCAACGAATGTGTCAGAGACAGTCTGCAGACTGTGGTATCTCGAATGTGCGACGGTAGGTACATAATATAATATGCTGTGTACTTGCATTTTAGTGAAGTCTCGTTAAAAATTAAGATATTAGTATACGAATTCTGACCACATATTAGATTTTAATATCATTGATAAATTAATTGCTCTCCGCTGATTCTAATCCTGGTAGCTTTTCTAGCTATAAATTCCAATTTTATGCCAAAAAGAAAAATATATATTTATTTTCCTCCGCAAGAACTGGCTTTGTGATCTTTTGCTTTTGTTATATACCGTTTTAATTAAACAGTGACCTACGCTAAGATGTTCACATGACGAGTAAGTTGTTGTTAAAAGATCTTAGAAGATTAAGTAACGATGTTAACAGGCGGTAAATGATCTAATCTTAATATTTTTTCAGTAACTTAGAAATGAGTTTGTGTTGTGAATCTGTTTTAGAGTAGTAACAAAACCATCAACTTAATTTGTTATAGCCTAATTGAGATCTTTGTTTTTCAGCCTTTTTGATGATGAGGCCATTCTTTTCCTCACATTATTTAGTGCGGTCCCCTGGTCAAGGTGTAGAATGTACTGCAGTGTTACTCAAGCGTTTTTATGTTGAGATTCCTATTTCCTCACATTATTTTAGCGTAGAATAGAACATCGAACACAGTAATGTGAAATTTTATATTAATTAAAAACAATATAATCATATTTTTATTTAACGTAAAATATATGTTTTTAATTTTCATACAGAAACTTAAACAAATTATTGCTATCATTATCATCACCATTTCTATTATTATTATTATTATTATTATTATTATTATTATTATTATTATTATTATTATTATTATTATTATTATTTTATTCGCGGCTCCCCATTAACATCTGTTAGATCCCCCAGTGGGCCGCGGCCACTCAGGTTGAGAATCACTAATTACAGTACATGTTTTGATTACACTGAGGAAATATTTATATTGAGGTACCTTCAAGTAACTATTTCTTAAATTATTTTATACTCATAGAAAAGACAATAAATAAGTATATAGACAGACGGACAGATAGATAGATAGATATATAGATAGATAGGTAGGTAGGTAGGTAGGTAGGTAGGTAGGTAGGTAGGTAGGTAGGTAGATAGATAGATAGATAGATAGATAGATAGATAGATAGATAGATAGATAGATAGATAGATAGATAGATAGATAGATAGATAGATAGATAGATAGATAGATAGATAGATAGATAGATAGATAGATAGATAGATAGATAGATAGATAGATAGATAGATAGATAGATAGATAGATAGATAGATAGATAGATAGATAGATAGATAGATAGATAGATAGATAGATAGATAGATAGATAGATAGATAGATAGATAGATAGATAGATAGATAGATAGATAGATAGATAGATAGATAGATAGATAGATAGATAGATAGATAGATAGATAGATAGATAGATAGATAGATAGATAGATAGATAGATAGATAGATAGATAGATAGATAGATAGATAGATAGATAGATAGATAGATAGATAGATAGATAGATAGATAGATAGATAGATAGATAGATAGATAGATAGATAGATAGATAGATAGATAGATAGATAGATAGATAGATAGATAGATAGATAGATAGATAGATAGATAGATAGATAGATAGATAGATAGATAGATAGATAGATAGATAGATAGATAGATAGATAGATAGATAGATAGATAGATAGATAGATAGATAGATAGATAGATAGATAGATAGATAGATAGATAGATAGATAGATAGATAGATAGATAGATAGATAGATAGATAGATAGATAGATAGATAGATAGATAGATAGATAGATAGATAGATAGATAGATAGATAGATAGATAGATAGATAGATAGATAGATAGATAGATAGATAGATAGATAGATAGATAGATAGATAGATAGATAGATAGATAGATAGATAGATAGATAGATAGATAGGCTGAATATATAAATAAAGAAATAAATAAGTAAATAAATAAATAAGTAGATAAATAAATAAATAAGTAGATAAATAAATAAATAAGTAGATAAATAAATAAACAAATAAATAAATAAGTAAATAAAAAATATATATACATATATACAGTACCATGTTGCCTATATGCTTTGATAACTTGTGAGAGAGTATCGTTGAAGGATGATGAATATTGCAGAAGTGACAACAAGGAAGGCTGTTGTTCTGCTTGAGAAATGTTTCTCTTCGGACAGTGTGAATTGATATTTGTGTATTCTGCTATTGTGATATTTCTGAAAATTGCTAAAACTGAAAATGCACCACAGTATGACAAATGAACAAGCGGAGTAAGTGATGCGGATGGGAAGGGTGAATTTGTGTGGAAGAGTGTTGTTTCATGTTTCTTATGCGTAAGATTGTGTTTAGCACTTTCATACAAAATGTAGTTTCTGGTCTTGAAAAATATCTAGAGTTGATAATATTATAATTAGAAAAGTACTATCCTCATCCTCTTTCTTTTTTATTTTATTTTAGCATAAGAAGTAAATTATCCTCATACATCTCTTTTTCCCGGGGACGTTTTCTGCGGAAGATTTTTTTCTGTTATTTCTTCTCTCATCCTAATCACTCATCCCAATTTCCTTGTGTGTTACTGCTCATTTCTGCAAACTTTTCCACTAAAATATCACATACATCACGCCACGACTTTGAGTTGATACTTCTATTTTTGTATTTTTCACAAGAATAATTTCAGAAAAATTGTATTCTTCCTATTTCACTGATTAACAGCTCTATATATGCACAATCATAATGCATCCAAACATTCACTGTACTGCTGCACTATGCTAATACACTGTGCGTAGTGAATATGACTGTGCAAGGTATTCAACTGTTCACCCTAGTCCCTAGCACGTAGCTGTAGAGGAACGTCCGTAAGATCCTATAATACGCTGAACTGTGAAAGCTTCCATGTCATGTAAAGTAATTTTATATGGATCCGTAGACTGTAGCTCGTAGCATACGCGTGACTGTGTAACTGGCCGTAATCTTAGCTTGGAGGGAGAAGCAAGAAATTAAAGAAACGAAAGCTGATTATGTAGTTAGACACAAGTTAGAAAACATGGATTCCATCTGTATACTGTCAGCGTTGACAAAATTTACTTCCATTGACTGGTATCCCTATAACTTGGAAATACATTGTTCACTTTTCACCGACAGTGAGCTAATATAATATAGCCTAGTAATCATGAACATAATGCCTTTTATTATTTGCAAAAACGTACTATCAAACGCAATATACAAATAGCATATTAACTTTGTACATTAGTACGATACACCGAACGTTTCAGTTATCCTCTTTTGAGGCGCTTTGAGGTTTGTTACAGTTCCGAATTATCTCCTTCTTCATAAAACTTTACACATTGATTATCACCTCCAGTGTTTGATGTGGAGTACTTTCCCTTTAAGTTTATTTTGAAGAGGCGTCATTCTAAACACACAATAATACTACGATGTTTAATTCAGTAATGCTCACGACACCTGCACTAGGAAAATTACTGCACTCGTCGAGCGTTGCAGTAGAACTTACCCATATACCCCTACTTATCGATGAAAATGAACGACGTGAAAAGAAATGGCTTTATTAGCGACTAGAAGCATTTGAAATTCAGATATGGGGAAGAATCAAGAGTGAGAGTTGGACAGACAGAATAAGAGATGAAGCTGTGCTAGAAAGAGTGAGTGAAGAAAGAAAAATACTGAAACTGATCAGGAAGAGAAAAAGAAATAGGCTGGGTCACTGCCTATGAAGAAACTGCCTACTGAAGGATGCACTGGAAGGAATGGTGAATGGGAGAAAAGTTTGGGGCAGACGAAGATATCAAATGATAGACAACATTAAGATATGTGGATTGTATTCGGAGACTAAGAAGAAGGCATAATTTGGAAATGCTGGGTTTGCAGTAAAAGACCTGTCCTTGGGCACGAAACAATGAATTTATAAATGAATGAATGAAATGAGTTTTAAAGTTTACTGCTGCCATCTATCTACTCTCTTAATTATATGTACAAATTGTGCAAGGACGTAACATTTTAGTACGTATAATAATTAATTTAAACAACGGAAAATTAAGTTACTTTCACCGATATTTAAAAATATTATAGGAATTATATTTAATTAGGACATAGATATCATGCAACATCTACTTTAAGTGCCTCCTTTCGCCAATCAAATTTCTTGCTGAACATAGTTTGTGCGCTCCTCTGTAATTGTGCCCTGGTTATTATTTGAAATAAGTGCATAAATACAATTATTTTCCGAAATAAATCAAATTACTGTTTGCGAGTATTTATTATAAATGAAATAAAACTGCCACATAATAGTAATTATATTCCAAGGTAATTCTTCATGTATCAGTGTTTAAACTTTAAAATGTCCAAATAAATTTAAAGAAAGAAATGTACATCTCCCGTAATATTGAATTATGTAATCTGTTGCTATACGACAAACAGAATGCAAGACTAAAAGGACAAATGAAATGACGTAATTTGTGAAGAACGTCATGCTAGTGAAGGTGAAGGTCTTGTATACATTTAAAATACGGACGAACCACAGCAAAAAATTCAGCCTTAGAATCTCATGCTGGTAGAACAGTAACAGTGAGAAATGTTTACAAAATACAGAACTACTAAATTTATAAATGTAAGTATCCCACTCTGTGCTGTGAACTTCACGACTGTATAAACCCCTGAATTTTGTATGAGGAGAGCATGGGAACTTTCAAGAGAATTATCTTTCATAGGAATAACGTGATTGTAATTTCTGTCACCCAATCACGATTTATTCGTGCATTATACCAAGAAGCCAGAACAAGTCGGAAGAATCCCATGAATATTATGTCTGTTGATGAAAGCACTTCGGTGAGAATCTTTGGATGTATATGATGGCATCAACAGTTTCTCCTCCCACATGACCAACAAAAGCTGAGATACATCAGCTGAAGAAATGACAGTTCCTACCATTGCCTTATCTTCAAATTGGTCTTACTTTTATAAGGTCCATAATTAGAAATGTTTTCTACATCAGTAGTAAACTCCATCATCACCCTTAATTTTGGCATTGCAAAAAGTTAAATATTTCTCACCATCCATAATGGTGACTGTGTTTATGGATCGATGCCGTCTTTTAGATCGACAGCACAGGGATTCGATCAACCTGAGCCTCTGTATTCTTCGTAGCCTTCCTTAATCGCGTTATTTCACATCAGTTTCCAGTGTATGGTCAAATATGAAACACTAAATCTGGTCTAAACTTCTTGTTGAAGTTCCATTTTTTTTTCAAAAGTTACAGAATTGTGATAAAATTTTTATCGGTCAATATTCTGGGTCGTCTACTTTTTCATAGATATACGCATTGTATTCCATCTCTATACTCAGAAATTGTCATGCAAATTATGCTCTGGATGCAACTGTGTGACTCAACTACGCGAAATATTTACTTCTTTGGTAACCGTCCAACTAGACTATAAGGGTGCTATTCATAGACATTTCGCTAGCCCGCGCTACGAGCGTGCTAAACAGGATTCATATCATATCATATAGCTAACACTGGTTTATGAATATGAAAAACGTTAGTTCGCTGATCATCCACCGAAAGCCCGCGCTAAGAATGTCTATGAATACGGCCCTAAATAATTTTCTTCGAGCTTCAACTCAAAGTCTCTTTTTGATAACTCAGCCAATCAACAAAGTTTCCTTCTTATTTAGCTTTTATTGGAACAATAAAAGCATCATTGATGTCTATATTATTTGTCATTTAATTAATTTGAATGAATATATTTTGTCTGAATATTTTCGTTATATAAGAACTGGCTTATTAGCTTCCCTTCATGTATTAAAGTTGTTAAAAGATTGTCGGCCGCTAAAAATTTATGTAATTATCCAGTACCGACAAAACCAACCATTCGACTACCCTAGTGACAAAAAAAAAAACATCCGACGATCCTACCTACAAAACAACTATCCCACTAACCTCGGAAAGAAACATTCGATAAACCAGCTGAACGATTAACGTAACGAAAAGGCAAAGGAACAAATGGACCACAGAAAGAATTAAGTAATATAAAAAATAAAAATCAACCGACCAACTAAGTAAGCGACCGACCAAACAACCGACTGAACAACTGAGCAAGCGACCGGCCGTCCAACCAACGAACTAGGCAAGTAAAAGGTCATCCGACCAATTAAGCAAGTGACTGACTAACCAACCAGGCAAGCGATCGACCAACCGACAAATAAGCAACCAATCGACCAACCAAACGACGAACTAGGCAAGCGACCGACCGACAAAACGACGAACTAGACAAGTGACCGACTGACCGACCGACCAATCAACAGATCGAAGAACTCAGCAGACGACGCTGACCAATCAATAAACTAGACAAGCAACCAACCTACTAGTCATGCAACCGGCTGACTAACTGATGGACTCGGCAAGAGACAGACGGACTTAGCAAGAGACCGACTGACCACCTAAACAAACGACTTATCAACCAATTGACTGACCAGCCAACAAAAGCAACCAAATCAAATTGACTACTTTGCAAAAATAGAAACATATTTTATGTTCGGTCCTCTTCGTTGTGAATCGTCGTACACAAGGTAAATAGCCTAACTACTATTGTCACTGTTACCTTCAAATTTAAAGTATGAGTAGTGCAAAATACCGTTAGCTGATTGCGTTCAACACACCTCAGTGTCAGTTACGGGTCAAGGACGCATATTTCATTCGATTTTTTACATATAGGCTATATGTGATTGTATTTAAATTGTTTAAGCTGCACCTTGTGCGAGTATAATAATAAATATCATTCCAAAATGATAGCACGCAATACATCTTTTTAACATTGCAATTACTATGCGTTTTAATGTCACTTTGAACCACACAGGTTATTCACAGATAATGTAATGCTGTTATGGTGATAATGGGTTGAGAGCGGCAGAGGAAATTTTAAATGCTTAACAGAAGTTCAGTTGCTCCTTCACAAATATCATACGAACTTTTCAAGAATGAACTCTAATTCCCTTCGTGAAAAACTGGTGTAAAGGTACGATTCGGCTCCAAATTAATAAGATAAGTGATATATGAGTAGAAAGATACATAGAGCGTTGAACTTGAATAGATGTACAAATTCAGAGTAATTTTTAAAGATAGCATAACAATAACAAATACAGCGTTTTACAAAACTACCATTACTTCAAAGTTAAAGAATTACATTAGTCAACAGCCATTTTGCGCCAGAGACAAAACTAATTTTTACCAATTTCAACCTGCTGAACTCAAATACAACAAGCAAAATGTTCAATGAGTTCGTGTTTTTGAGACGCACAATCATTGATTTCTTTAAATTTTCTTACAAAATTCACGTTTTCTCGCGTTTAACATGTCTCTGCACAAATACAGTAGATCATCGATTATCCGAATACCGATCAACCGAAACATCGGTTAACCGAAAGCGTTCCAATCGGCAAATTTGAATTTGTGCGCGCGCCATGTAGAAGTTTTGCTAGCGCTGTTTCCGAGATTTAGCGGCAAAAAAACGAGTCTCAGCTCTGAAGCAAAAAAAAAAAAAAAAGGTTTGGACTTCTTTTCCTAAATTGTAGGCCTATTTAATGTAAGATGTGTGATACAAAATACGGTATATATATATATATATATGTATATATATACTGTATGTACAGTTTTGTGTTTAATATCAGAGTTTCTTTGTTTCATGCTGCTCCTATAACACGGTTACAATTTGTTTTCGTAAACGATCGGTCATCCGAAAAATAAATTATCCGAACACCCCCCATCCCCAATTGTTTCGGATAATCGATGCTCTAATGTATGACAACATTTACGTTAAAAATACATTAAGATGGGTAGACTATCCCTGTAGAACAATATACTGATGGGGATGTTCTATTACTCTGTTAAGAGTGGTTTATCGAGGTGTTGTGAAAAAGAGCTGTACGAATTTCTTTCAGTTTAGTTGCAAACTTCAGTTAGGGTGATATTCAGTTTGAGACGTGAATTTTCTTTTCAGTACGCGTGTTAATAATAGTGATCATTTTGTTACGTTTGTGGCGAATTCACTCCAGTGAAACAAAAGTGCAAATTACGATTGATTCGAAAAGGATAGGAATTATATTTCGGATGCAGAGTAGGCAATTTTGATAAACGTTAGGCCCCTCATTTTTGTTGTAAAACTTCAACTTTACAACTTCAGCGAGAGCAAAAATCGAGCCATGACTTTTACCACATCAATGGTTTGGAGGGAACCGACTGCTACTTTTGTTTGACTCTACCAGTGCATCTAAAACAAACAGTTTCACATCCGAAAATTCCATAAGCCATCCGCCCAGTCTTTCACAATGTACCAATTCCGTCAATAATTTTACATACGGTTCTACATGATCGACCGAAGAAGCTGGCCCTTCTGAGGTCTTTCAATACGAAAATAGTTCCCCAACAGTGTTTTAGTTATTCACAGACGTAGAACGAAATGATCTGATAAGAGATCTGGACCCTAGTAAATATAAAGCTGAATTGATAGCTTCCAGACTCTAAGGTTGAAATTTATTAGCAAAAGACACTAGTGTCAGTATTTCGTGTTCAACATGAACCATATATTCTATTCTACTCGATGAAGGATGACATTATTTTTTGTAATGATATTGACACCTTATGGACGCCCCTATTCTGCAACATAACCAAGAAGACTGGCGATTGTTCATAGATTCGTAGAAAACAAATCTAAAAGAAGCTGTTCTCCTGCACAATCGCAATGTATTTCCATCTGCCAGACAATTTATATCGTAAAAATGAAAGAAAAACACGGAAATATTAAATTCTTTCAGCAATGCGTTAACTATTCAAACTTCGAAAGGTTTGTATGTGAAGACTTAAAAGTGGTAGCTTTGCTTCTTGGAATGCTGGTAGGCTTGAAAAAATGTTGCTGTTTTCTTTGTGAGTAGAACAGTCGTGCCAGAGAAGCATTATTTACTTACTTAAAAATGGCTTTTAAAGAACCAGAAAGTTCATTGCAGCCCTCACATAAGCCCGCCATCGGTCACTATCCTGAGCAAGATCAATACAGTCTCTATCATCAGATCCCACCTCCCTCAAATCCATTTTTATATTATCCTCCCATCTACGTCTCGGCCTTCCCAAAGATCTTCTTCCTCCGGTCTCCTAACTAACGCTCTATATGCATTTCTGTATTCGCCCATACGTGCTACATGCCCTGCTCATCTCAAAAGTCTGGATTTAATATTCCTAATTATGTCAGGTGAGAATACAATGCGTGCAGTTCTACGTTGTGTAACTTTCTCCATTCTCCTGGAACGTCATCCCTCTTACCTCCAAATATTTTCCTAAGCACCTTATTCTCAACACTCCCAACCTCTATACCTCTTTCAAAGTGAGAGTCCAAGTATCACAAATATACAGAACAACCGGTAATATAACTGTTTTATAAATTCTAACTTTCAGGTTTTTTGAGAGCAGACTGGATGACAAAAAAATTCTCAAAATAACACACATTTCCCATATTTATTCCGAGTTTATTTTTCGCATAGACATGCAGAAGATATAACCCGTTCAATTCCAAATCCTCTATTATCTTGCACTTTCCTAATGGCAATTCTAGAGCGAAGTTAAAAAGTAAAGGTGATAGTGCATCTCCTTGTTTTAGCCCACAGTGAATTGGAAAAGTATTAGGCAGAAACTGGTCGATACGGACACTGCTGTAAGTTTCACTAAGGCACATTTTAATTAATCGAACTAGTTCCTTGGGAATACCAAATTAAATAAGAATGTTATATAAAACTTCTGTCTTAACCGAGTCATATGCCTTTTTGAAATCTATGAATAACTGATGTACTGTACCCTTATACTCCCATTTTTTCTCCAATATCTGTCCATTACAAAATATCTAATCAATAGTCGATCTATTACGAACATTTTTTCTAATGAAACATTTTAATATCTCCCGCTTCCATAAAGCAGTATCATTTCAAAAGAAATTTCTCGTTGCTTGATTTAAAAAACGGGTACAAGACTCCCAGTTTCTGATAATCGTTGAGAAACTGCTACAAAATTTCGCCGATTAGGTAACCTTCTTGACGTTGACGGTACATCCTTCTTGCCATACTTGAATTACGACGACTTTCTCCATAAGTTAACAACATATTGTTGTATTCCTGAACTGTGAATGGCATTGTAAGTTGTTTATCAAATACCTGTACTGGGAACTGCCATCCTGCATGAATCCTGCTGAACATATTGCCACGTGTTACGCCAAAATATTAACAAATTTAAGCATGCATTATTATTTAATTTCACGAAAACGTAATAGAACACACGAATATTTATTTAAACTAATATTAACTCCTTGCTAGATATGCCTACTGATGTAATTGGTTTCATAATTTTATTAACGATATAAGCAGTATAACGCAAATAAAATAAGGAGATAAATATATTTTTTTTGTGAAAACTATGAAGTTTTGACCCTATGTTGTATGGACATTTTTTGATCCTGTAGACCGTCCCCGACGACTATGAAAAGGATGACACTTAACCCCTTACATCCTGTATAACCACATAATATCACACGTCGGGTGGTGTGCACACGCAAACAGGCGTACAACCAATGGTGCTAAGATAGTAATGTGTGGAACAATACGTGCGTTGTATATTTATGTTGGTGTGTTCCAAGTTTAAACCATTTAGCATAAGATGACCTTCGTAGCAGTACGCTGTAGCTTAGCTCACCCAGCAAATATCTTCTAAGGTTGTTTATAAGTTAAATAAATGCCTAGAAGACATGAATAGTACGCTTCTGACGGAAGAGATCTAGCGTATATTTTATAGCATGTTGAGAAATAAAGAGACAGTGATGAACCAAACAAACCGGACTCAAGTTTCATGTCAGATATGAAGTTATCAGTTACTAATTCAAGTTTACTCTTCTTCCTCCTTATGAACGGTGCAGTAATTGCTGCGAGCGATTTGGTGAATCTAAGAATATTGCTTTATATACGGTTAGCCTGTTGTCATTAAAAATGAACTGCAAAATTTAATTAAATTTTAGTATATTCTATGAAGTGGTTTGGGTATTATCATAGTCTAGTATATACAGTCACGAAGCTCAATACGTAGTAAATATGAATCCATAGATAGTTGCTAACCACTAGGATCGCTACTATCGCCTTATTACAGACAATGCGAAATAGTACCTGCACAGCCTATTGTTCCTAGTACCCTCATAAACTCAAGCTTCGTGATTGTATTCACTATACTGTGGTATTACCGTGTTATATATTTTATTTTATATACCGGTACTAGTTAAATTTATAAAATGATGACAAGGTGAAAAGTGTGGTTTCTTAATGCATTTTTCGGTAGAAAGTATCCTTTTCAGACTATCTTAAAAAATTACACACATTAGGTAAAGCTGCAAAAATCAAATTAAAGTTACTGCAGAATAAATCGGAATATATATTGTATGTATGTATGTATGTATGTATGTATGTATGTATGTATGTAGGCTATGCATGTATGTATGTAGGCTATACATGTATGTATTTATGTAGGCCTATGTATGTATGTATGTATGTATGTATGTATGTATGTATGTATGTATGTATGTATGCATGCGTGCATGTATATACCACGTGCATATATGTATGCATACACTACATGTAATAAAGATAGATGTGGATTTATTCAGAAATTATACAGGGACATCATTTTATTTTTACTTCAATTTTTATTGTACCTGAGTTTTTGAATGTACTTCACTCCCACCCCTTCTACTAATGAAGTTCCAACTTCCTCCATACAGAACCAAGGCCGCATGTAAACACTACTGAGTTAGTGAGTATAGTACGTTCCAGAAATATGTTCGCGTTTTCCAGTGACGAAAGAGCTTTCAATATTGAATCATATTTTCGCACAGGTACTGTCCGTTTGCCTACGTCGTATCTCGATTTCCCCCACCTGCTTCTGCTCGCCCTTCTGTTAAGAGCTGGGCTGTCTTAGCTCTTTTCTGAAAACATTAATTTCTCTTAGGAATTGGAAGTTTACGTAATATTATACAGCTGTTTAATTTAACTTAAATAAAAGGGCCTCGTTAAGTAATTAACTGTCACGTGATTTCCTCCCTTTCTACAATCCTGCGGCATAACCACTTGGATGGACAGTAGATAGCATGTCTGAGTAATTTTATATTTTCGGGTCGGGCAGAAGTGAAGATTGAATTTACAGTACGTAAAGTAGGTACAGAATTATTTCAACATGAGTTACTAGTACGAAGGACGAAACTGGCAATTGGAATTAGATGCAATAGTCTGTAGTGCGATAATATGCACAAAAGAACTGAAGCCTGTATCGAAATGAACGGCCACCATTTTCAAAATTGTGTTTAAATATTCATATTATGATTATTTTTCAATTTAACTTCTTTCTCTATATTGTACGCTAATGTGCTGTAGACAGTATAATATACACTGCATAATGAATACGTTCGCATGGATAACTCACTTCGTGAGTAGAAACACTTATTCTTAATACAATACTGTACTTTGATTAAAGAAAAACCTAATGAAAATTATCAAACTCAAAATCGCGATATTTCCTAGTTTACGTAAATGGATGAACTACTTTTTTTCCTTCCTATACCTAGTAGAGTGATGTGTGTTTTACGCCAGTATCATCGAACTCCAGTCTTGGAGGGGGGAGCAAGCGGTGTTTCCGGTTCTCTAAAGGTATAGACAGGTTAATATTAAAAATGTTAGTAAAAATAAAATGATGTTCCTGTACATACAAATGCATTACAATATCAAAATTCGTTCTTAAATCCAGTTGAAATAAAGTGCTGTCACAATGGCAAGTATTTCTCTGTAAGATAGTAAAATAAAATTTTGAATAGGATCTATACATGTTGTTCTTTTTATTTATGTTTCAAATCGGGGAGATCATTCTGCCGGACTCTGTATATTCTTAAAATTCTCTTATAAAAGCAGTTAGTACCCTTTCTTTCAAATGGTCCTTAGTTATCAAAAACAAAATTATTACATAGCCTAACTCTGAATATTTAATGAAATACCGTACTTATCTAATATATGGCTAGCAACTTGTATTTTCGAATTGGTCTGCGATATGCAAAATGTTTAAACCCATGGCGTATCGCTCTTGAGGAAATTCTGAGATAATATACCAATACAATATTGGTGCCTTGAGATTTAGACTGTTAACAAGGCGAGACAACGCCAAGCTAAGGCCCAACACGACTGAAACTTCAACAGCTTCGACAGTTCAGACTAAAGAGCCACATTTAATAATACTGTTAGATTGTAAATATTTGAATAGGCTATATTAAGGAACTGAGCTTCATTGTAACTGTGTTTTAGGTGTTGCGGAATTTGATGTACCTCCACTAGACCCTTTCAATTTCACGTTGGGGACCGTATCATTCAAACAAGGAAATCTTTACGGCAAGTTCGACGTTCTTCCTTCCACGTTCATTGGCAACAGAGGAGTTAAATTTACTGGTGTCAGGTATGATGTATTTATAATACTATTAAAAATGGCTAGTTTAAGAAGTGATGACGTCGATAATGGTATTAATACCATCACAACTACCACGACGACTATAGCTACCATCATCATTACTATGACAAAGCCGCCATTACGATTACCATCATTACCACCATCATCACTAATGGCACATCTATTGTTAAGATTTTTTTACGATACGATAATTTTCCTTCACCAAAATCTAATTTTCTTCCTCTATAATTCTCCATCGCCAACATCTTCGTTTCTCAGAGCATAGTATTGTATATTATACTTCGTCGAACTACATCCATTCATTAATTCATCACAAGATGTTTCTCGTACTTTCTTTACAAATTAAAATATTTGCTTGAAATGCTCTCATTTGACACGAAATTTTAGGTGCCCATGCCTTCTCTCTCTTTAACTAAAAAATAGTAAAAACTGCTTCATTCAATTTTCATATTAGGCCCGTAATAACAGACATAGAAGCTATCAACTGCTCTATCGAAAATCTAATGGTCAGACCCAACAAGTTAAATAAAGCTGTCATTCTTAAAGACTGTAAAACAACCATACAAGCAATTATAAAGTCAAACACCATAAATAGAAGAGAAGCTACAGATTCATTTACCGACTACAGAATATCGGAAAGCATTTATCTCTACAATGGATTCCATCACATTGCGTGATAATAGGGAACGAAACGGCAGACCAACTCGCGAAAAAAGAATCCAATATCCTACAGACTGTAGAGAAGAATACCTCATATCCGCAATTAAAACTACATCCAAAGTAAGACCAGAATCTTAAATGAAAATAGGATAGAATAAGGCTTCAGAAAACAAAAGTTGGAAGTCCTTCACCTAGAGTCTGGAATGGATCAATATTCCCAGAAGATAAAAGGTAACCCTCTTTAAAATAAATACTGACCGTGACTGTCTTGCTCACCACCTAACAAGTTTTCTGCACAATTTTATTCCAGAAACTTAGTTATTATCGTTGATATGACAATACAGTTTTACTTTTTGTAACTAGTCTGTCATAATTATTGAGTCTTGTCCCTAAAAAGTGAAGCGAGAATCTCTCCTGCCGATTTTTGAACTCTAAAAGCAAAGTGATTTAGAAATAAATGTCACTCAGTCTTTTCTGATTAGCGTTCAAGTAAATAGAATCCATTTGGCATGCAATTTTCTCTTATCCAAATCATCAAATCATGATGTAGGACATGAAAGACACATTCATAAGAGCATTTCAAGAATCTGATGTGCCCAAGTTGTTGATCCTTCAAAATCAGGCCAAGCACAGCATCAATATTTTCTGGAGTGGCCACACAGATCTTCAAACACTGTGTTCATTTCTGATCTCCGTTCTTCCGCTCTTAAATTCCGTCTCTCTCATCATAAACACCTGAATTTCCTTGCCGGACAACCCTTAAAGAAATAGAAATTTTATCGCCGACCGATACTAAATTTTGTCCAGATTGAATTTTTATACACGTAATTTCTTAAAAAATTGACAATGTAAAATCAGCTAACTTTTGATCATAAAAATGGAATAACTATTTGCCAACAACACTCTTTCCATGGTAACTGCCTTCGTTTATGTTTACAACGAAAATCCAAGGCTAACTATATATCAGTACCCCTTATTAGATAATGGCATGACGAAATGAATGCGAAAATAATTGCAGAGTAGTCACTTGTTGTTTTTACTGAAGTTAGATTTAAAATTGAACAAGGTAACTTGACTAAACCGGAATTTCAACTCACACCCATTAATTTCATGACTGGATGCTCTGACTACTACTGAATTTCGGCGGAATTAGTTACCTATAAATTAAGAAGCTTCTGATTCTTGCAAGATTGTCATATATTTGTACTAGAGATTCTGATTTCATTAAATACAATAGTAAATAGGCTATTGTTTTTTCAGGTCGAATCTGACGAATCCTCGCAAATTTGAAATGGACATCGACTTCTTTCATCCTTCCATAGAAATTGAGGGTGAATATGCAACAGAAGGAAAAATTATACTTTTCAAAATGAACGGGACCGGTAATTACAATCTAAGTATGGGTAAGTATGGTTAGAAGGTTGTTACTCTGTTTCATCTTAAATTCAATATAGTTTAATATTATGTTGTCTGGTAAAGTAGGAATAATATTGAAACAAACTACGGCGGTATGCAATGGCTCAAGTTTGAACACTACTATGAAAACCATGGTCGTAGACTGAAATCCCACCTAGACCATAAGGCTGTTATCCAGGTTATGTTGATTCCATGTTATGGAAACTCCACTTGTATGTCAAATGAAAAGGGAAAAATATCCACGTATGGAAGTATAATAAACACCACAAGTAATATGAAAATCTTAGAAGGAGAGTACCATAATATGAAGTACCGGTACTCATTTATTCTTCTTAATTTAAGTGCAAGACTTTTTGAAACAAAACTATTGTAGAGGGTATAAGTGAATGCTCCAAAAGCTCCTACGTTTGTAGAGAATATAGGTTATATGTAGGTTCTGTTAGAAATCCACCACAACAAGACACGCTATTATTACGATACATGCTGAAAATACCTATTTCATCCCCGTGTCACTACACGAAAAACTGAATTGCTGTTTCTGTTATTGTTTCTTACATTCTTGTAACGGGTACTAAAAGAGCGCTCGAAATGACGAATACCAACTCCATGGCAAATATTGCACCTATGAAGCATGTTCTGACACACTCCCTCAAAATTCCTTGTAGGTGTTGGATATTTTCAGTCGCGGTCTGAATTTGTGCCTTCGATTTGACGAGACTCTCGTAAATACAATTCTTCATATGGCTCCAAAATAATAGATGTTAATAATGTTTTGTTCAGTTTGTAGAACGGAAACGGCACCTCTTCGGAAAAACAAAACCAAACCTAATGAAAACAAAAACGAACAGAATTGAAATCCAAACCCAAAGAAAACAAAACCAAACAAAATCGAATGCAAATAAACAAACTCAATAAAAGCGTACCCAAAATCGAATAAAGACGAAAATATACCGAAAGAAAACGAAAATATAGGTAAAGGCAAAAGGTAAGGTCAACCCAATTACAGGTCAAATCGGCCCAGAGAGTGGGGCGAGAGGTCAAGGCTCCCATCATAACATACAGTCGACAAGTTAATGGCAGTATGGATGTCAATCCTACGTGCCCGCCGCTTTTACTCCTAAGGAAATGCCTCGTTAGAGGCTGTGGAAACCTCAGGCCCATAGTGCGGCTGGAAAGATTAGATCAATGAAAAAATCCATGATCCCATCGGGAATCGAAACCGCGACATTCCGGCTTTGTAGCGTTACGCCTTAACGGCGACGCTACCGCTCGCCAAGAAACGAAAATATGCCGAATGAAAACAAAAATATGATGAATGCGGAATGAAAACGAAAATATATCAAATGGAAACTAAAATATACCAAATGAAAACTAGAAAAAATTAAATTATGGTTTATTTAACGACGCTCGCAACTGCATAGGTTATATCAGCGTCGTCGGTGTGCCGGAATTTTTGTCTATCAGGAGTTCTTTTACATGCCAGTAAATCTACTGACATGAGTCTGTCGCATTTAAACACACCTAAATGCCATCGATCTCGACCGGGATCGAACCCGCAACCTCGAGCATAGAAGGCCAGCGCTATACCAACTGCGCTACAGAGGACGACATGAAAACTAGAATATACCATATGGAAACTAGAATATACCAAATGGGAACTAAAATATACAAAATGGAAACGAAAATATGCCGAACGAAAACGAAAATATACCGAACGAAGACGAAAATATACCGAACGAAGACGAAAATATGCTGAACGAAAATGAAAATATACCGAACGAAAACGAAAATGTAGCGAATGAACACAAAAATGTAGGGAAAGAAATCGAAAATGTAGCGAATGAAAACGAAAATATAACGAATTAAAATAAAAATATAATGAATGAAATCGAAAATATAACGAATTAAAATGAAAATGTAACGAATGAAAACGAAAATACAGCGAATGAAAACGAACGAGTTCAGATTACCATAGGTTTCATAGTACACTTCCTGCGTGGGAGAAATTTATAAAGCTCGGAAGTCGTTGGAAAGTGCATCACCGAATCCTTCGCATCTAAAACCAGAAACTGATCGTTTCAAGCAGGGCAATCTACAGTAATTTGATCCGAAGCATTAAGACCTAAAATTTAGTCATTGTGCACCTCATATAAACCATGCTGAAACTATACTACCAGTTCAGAGGCAAAATACGAATTTGCTTAATAATAGACTGGTTGTTCTAGCTCAGCCCTGGAAATAAGAGGAGAAGTGAAAGGGACGGAGAAATACCGCCTTACAAACAAACGCGCAGTAAGGCTCTGTGCATCTGTGGTGGATTTTAGGCGATCAGCGAAAGCCGAAAGTACGTAAAAGCTACTATGCTCGCCTGATACAACCGGTCACTGACCTTCATACCTGCTCGTACCGCACCAAAACATTACTGTCTCAGCCAGGAAAGGTGGAGTGGGGTGTTAAGCGGTGGTCTGCAGTGACTCAGTTGAGTTATTAGAGCCCAGACCTGTTCTAGCTCATATACATGTCTTACTTCAAATCCAGAAGAGGTGGTAACATTTCGCATAATTATTTTAATTCTAGCTTTTTTTTTTCACCATGCTACTTTAAGTTTATCGTCACTTAAATCAAGCAGAAATAAATTAAATATAACAACATAAATAAAATTTATGGAGGGTATAATGTACAAAGTCATAGCAACATATTCAGTTAATTATTTTTATTGTTTCTTGCTTTCAGAGAATGTTAACTCAACATGGCAATTGCGTGGAGATTTAGTGGAGATTAACGGCACGCAATACATGGAAATCAGGAAGTTCGGATTGAATAGTAATATTGAGAAGTTTAAGCTGTACGCAAGCAATCTGTTTACTGGAAACAAAGAGATAAGTAAGGACTGACAATATATATTCCAAACATCATCTCATTTGTGTAAAATAATTTTATTGACAACTATATAGTCATAGTAAAGAATGTAAATTTTTTAACTAGTGTCCACTAATTTAAAATTAAAATACATAAATACATGGCAGTCCTCCGTTGTTATTCAGATGGTAGCCAGGGTGTTCTATTGAAACTCCATCGTGCACCTATATTCGAGCCACAAGACAATTTAGATTGACATTCACCTCGTTCCCATTAGGAAAGAGATGTGTTTGTCTTATGTTTATCATTACACCATTTCGATCATAATTCTAGGGAAAATCATCGTTAAATATGTCACCAACGACTGACGTTGAATGTTCAGTTCAAGTGTCACAATCGTGCACGCCCGGCATGCTTCTCAACCGTAAATCCACTAAACCCTACCTGACAAGTATTATTGTGCTAGTCTGGTTTATCTAAACAATAGAGCCCAAGACCTATTCAAATATACTATTTTAATAAAGCCACCAAACAACCAATTGGCTAGCCTCAGCGACCACTAATTCTGCCTCTGGCGCTTTTCTGCAGGTTTCCAAAAATTTGAAAGCAAACATCTAATTAAACTCCAAAAGAAATGAGCTGTGGAAATATTTGTCCTTCTCTCATCTTAATTTATGGCTTCTTTAATTCAAGCATTTACTTGTTTCGATAGTGAAAGCCTTGAACTTTTGCAAGAATTACACTGGTTCCCAGTTTTTAAAGTAACAAAACAGGAAGTAATCTTATAGGCGATGGCGATGGTTAATGCGGGTTAGCATATAGCATTAAGACGTAGAAGGTTGAAACTAAAATTTCTCGAGTTAAGTATAATATAATAGCAATAAATTAGTAACATGGTGTCGGAAACAGTAAGTAGAAACTTTTAAGTATAATGGTAACGAAAATGCAGCGGTTCTGTGCTAGGTTTATTTCCAGTACTAGTCCCCGGTTTTCCTCCAGGTTTGAGTTTTACTAGGTCTCTGATCTTTGCATAACGAATTTAGTTTATAATTTACTAGTTAATTGGCATATTTTTTTCGAATATATGAATGTGTTGGGAACTTATTTGCATAGGCCCTATTTATCTTTATGGCGTTATCTTTGAATGTATAAACATATATACAAACTTAAAATACGAATAGTTCAAATTTGGAGGTAGATTGAAGAGTGTGATCCTAAAATGCGTTAAGTCCATTTTCATTGAGGGACTGCGCTAACTTTTTTAATCCACTGGTCTATGGATTGAGCAAGTTTTCAAGTGACATGTACAATAGCACAGACTTTTAGACAAGGATTGGCGTTGTTTTAGAAGAAAATAAGCTTAAAATATAATGATATAGGCCTAAAACATAATCGTAAAGCATATATGAATGGTATTCATCTATGGTACGCGTACCCTGAGGGATCGCGGGGTTGTCTCAAAGGGTACGAATCACTCTGACTAGATATTTAAAAATCCTGTCATATTTATTTTACTATACTTCTTATAAAACACTGGACAACAAATTTTAGCTTATTTTGTGCTTCGGAAATTAAAAGTACAGCACATTCCCTTATTCATTTTTAGTTGCTGAATACGAAAGTGACATTAATATGCTGGAGTGGTTATGATTTTTGAGTAATTGAAGAAAATATTGGGTACATTATTAATGTATTTTTATACGGTGTAACTAACAAAACCATAGCTTATCTCTATATTACAAATAGCGCCTCTTTACCTGTCGCTTGTATTCCAGCTCTGGAACATCCCTTGCAATAATCAGCAAGTATAGAGATGCTCCACCGGTCGTGGTATCGTCTCTCGATTGTGGAAACTTTTTAGAGGAAACGCTCTCCATGCTAATCACTCACTTCACCGTAATTATCTGGGAAAAAGTCTAAATGGTAGTGTAACATAATATGTATTTTGAGCGACATAATGAACACCATTATTTGGTAGGATGATATTAGACGTTTCATTAGTTCTTTATATTTTTCAAGTACTCACGTTTCCCAGAAATTGTGCCAGAATGTTTCGGAAAGCATCCCACGTCATCTGTTCATTATCATTTAACAGTGTTACAGAATGGTGGTCATTGAGAGTTTACGGATCTGAGGCCCAATAAAAATACCCTCCTTGATAATAATAATAATAATAATAATAATAATAATAATAATAATAATAAAAATAATAATAATAATAATAATAATACCCACAAATGGCTTTTAAAAAACCCCTGAAGTTCATTTCCGTCCTCACATAAGCCCGCCATTAGTCCCTGTCCTAAGAAATATTAATCCAGTACATAGCTTCATATCCCACCATGTATTTGGGGGTACATTAGCAAAAAATATCTAACACCACGATATAAATCATAAAAATGTCCAAATAGACTGAGCGAGTTTTGGGGTCACACTGTACAGTCAATCATGCATTCACATCACTAACACCATTAAACAATTTTTTTCTGAAAATTAATACCTTTTAAGCAATTCATTTTGTGATTTTGCAGATAAAGCAATTCTTCGCTTCATCAACAAATCTTGGAGGATACTTTATGGAAGATTAAGTGCAAATATTAGCGAGACTTTCGATCGAGAGATGAGAAAGTATGTCAACAATATCTTTTTGAAGATTCCTTACAAGGAGCTCTTCCCGACAAATAGTACAGAAGAAGTAATTCTAGACAAAAATGAAAATTCGAATTCAACTGATAATTCATCACTGGAAACGTCAGAGGTAGTAGCTACTACAAACGATATGGCAGAGTTGTTAGATATAATTGGTGATATTTATGTCACAACAGACTTACCAATTGATTTAAGTGAAGCAGCTGATTTGTCACTACTTGAAGCACAAGATGGCACTACGAGTGAGAAGCCGAGCTTACCAGCATCTGAAATAAATGAAACAACAGATTCAACAAAACCGCCACAAGATGACAAAGAAAAATTAGGATCTCTATCTAGTAAGAGTAACGGAGAGAAAATAGTAAACTCACCAAATTTTTATACGAATAATTTTTCATCCAAGCTGTTTGATGTTTCTTCAGATAAAGATACGGCACAGAAAAATGAAACGAATTCTGGTAAACCATTAGAGGAAATAGCTAACGAAACCACCATAAATGAATGTGATTCAACAAGTTCCGATGTGACAGAGATAGGAACTGACAAGCCATCTTGTTCAACAGCTACAAAGTTGCCAGACACTCCATCAACGGGTTTATCGGCAACTAAGGATGAAAAATAACATTTTCTGTAGTTCCTCGGAAACGGTCACTATTCAGATTACTGTAATTCTGTAATTATGATAAATTAGTGATGGATCTATTTTCATAATGTTTTGAATAGTTGTAACTTAATTTATATTGAAATAAAGAACGTAAAGATTGTGCTTCTTTCTTCCTTATATCTTCAATGCACACTTATAAGCCAGACCACCACAAAAATGAAATGTAGCCGCCTTGGTAGCTCAGTTGTCAAAACGCTGATTTACCATGGCCAACATTATGCAATAAAAGCTTCTTTTCTTTATCATTTCAGTTTCGAAAAACACAAAAGAGTACATACTTGTAGGTTGTTAGAAGAGCTTAATAATGCAAACGATAAATACATTACCACATTAAGACGCTTAGAAAATTACAGACGTTGTAGAGCTGTATTACATGAATTGTCACCTCAATAGACTCCATGCAGAATCGATATGTCGTCAGCTTATCGCTAATCCCATGGATGATAGATTTATCAATTTATCAGGAGAATTTTTCATCACATGACGTGACAATTTTCTTGATAAATCTATCAACCATGGGATTAGCCAAAAGCTGGCTACATATCCACTCTGCGTTGAGTCTATTCAGGTGTGTTCTCAAACGTACAGCGGATCGAGTAGTTTCTTCTGGTGCATCTATTACGTCACGTGGATTCATAAGCAGGGTAAATTGCAAACAGGTACGCATAGACTATTAATCGTAGTACAATACAGACACTCTATTATCAATGATGTTTATGTAAAACACCAAGTTACGAATACATTGTGATCTGACTCTAATACTGAGTAAGTCAAATTTTCATTCGACTTTTGTGTTAATAGTATTTTAATTTATCAATCTATGTTATATTGCGTTTCATTTTGATCTGTATTTTTAAATAATTTTGTAAGTGGGCTCGTTTCTGAACACAATTTTGTCCCATTTCAATGTCGCTAGAGCCTAAATTAATTTAACTTAATTTGTAAAATATACAATATTTATTTCGAGTCAAAGACTGCGTGACTCCACATTACACTACACAAACACACCCCCACAGGAAACAAAATAAGAGGCGCCAAGACAGCAACGACCAGTTCTGAAGAAGACCAATAATAGGTCGAAACATGTAAACCAGGTACGATAGAATTTAACACGAGAAAGTCACATAATGCATATTCCGAAGTGATATAGTGTTGAACGTTGTGTAATCAAGATGTAGAATATTTATTTCTTCTTTATTTTATTTCTTTCAAAAGAATACCCCCAGCAAGATCTACGTTACAGTTGGTTATATTCGAATTTCGGAAGGACCATTTTAGCATAAGAAATGGAAACATTCTGTGATTTATGTGAAATGATGTAATGTCATGTGACGGAGAAAGAACATTCTCTCAGTTTAAACAAATTTTATGTGACATTTATAAAAGATTAGCATTACCTCAGAATGTATATTTTCGTTCATTGCAACGCGTATAGGTTTCGATAAATGAATTATTTGCATACATTGTGTAAAATATAAATATTGTTAATTTGTATATTGCTTTTTGTTAGTATATAATTATGTCCCTGTAACGTCATGTAACGTAGGAAGAACATTTTCTTAGCTTAAACAATTTTTTACTGACAATTATGGTCAAAGATATGAATTTCATAATCTGAGAATAGGCTATATATTTTGTTCACCGTAACAGAACTGATTTTGTTACATGAATTAATTGCATATATTGTATATAGACTATATACAGTTAATGTGTATCATGTTTACTATTATGTTGTACAATATATATTCTATATGCTAGTTCAGTATTATTATCTAATTATGTTTTCTACTATACGTAGCACTAATATTTTGTAATATTTTGTTTCGCAGTGTTAGTGCATTTATATGGTCAAAAAGTAGCTGGACAGACCATTTCAATTTATTAGAAATCCCACCTACAGTTGTCATGATCCATTATTATTATGTACTGAACTATACCTTTCGTAGCGTCAGAGATTGAATTCTGAACGGCCAGGATGTACTAACCGATAACTTCTCTAACTTGTTTGGGAACGAAAATGCGCTGCCTGCTCATGAGATACAGGTCTACAATTTATGTGATTTTCTAAGCGTCTTAATGTGGCCTCAAAGTCTCAACAGTTAGAGTTTCTGAAATTTTGAGAGAGAGCTACACGATAGTAGTCTTGTATATACAGTCACGAAGCTTGAATTGTGAGGGTGCTAGGAACAATAGACTGTGCCGGTACTATTTCGCATTGTCTGTAATGAGGCGTTATTAGCGATCCTAGTGGTTAGCAACTATCTATGGATGCATATTTACTACGTATTGAGCTTCGTGACTGTATATACTAGACTGTGATAGTAGTTAATCGGGATATAATTAATTCATGGTGATTGTGGAATTATTATAATGGTGAGAGAACTGTGAAAATCCGAGAAAATTCCTCGCACCCATATTGTCCACAACAAATTCCTTCGTGTCCGATTCGGGAATCGAACTCGGGTGGACACGGTGGAAGGCAGAGAGGCTAACCACTCAGCCTCGGACGAGGACTAGCTTTGTAGTGACTCCAATAAGTAGGCACTCTTGATCACACCATTTTTGGAAAAATTGAAGACTAAGATAGACGACAGACCTAATCTTCGAAATGTTGTGATGGAAAGAATTCAATTTACACCTCTTCTAAACTAAAATGTATGCATTTTCAAAGGATTTTGAACTTAAATATTGAAACAATTGGACGTAATACTTTATATTTGTTATTTTCCACATGTGTACAGATCCTATCCAGTAGCATCAAGTTTGAATATTTAATGAGATTATTTTCCCACTGCAATCGTTATTTTATATTTGATGTACGATCGCTATGTAATCATGTCATCAAATCTGTTTGTTACGGTCGAGGAACACAGAATGAGATCAAGAATTTTTTTGGCATTGACATGAGGTTTTCAATCCTGGTGATGTAATATAGAACCTCGTCCTTGGCTGCATCGTACAGACTAATCTTACAGTGTGTGAAATTCACTCTCTCTCTCTAATTGTAGCGGAGGAGCCAATTATATTGATTTTCAATGCTCGGTATTTATCTATGTTTAACTTCCCGTCCTTCTGAGTGATCTTTTATGTAATTCGGCACAAGGACGATTTATGTCACAATTGTGACGGAATACTTTATGCGACAATAAATGATAGCTTATTTCAACACCCCTGATAATATATGTAGTTTATTATGGCCGAATTTGTAGCCGAGAACTATCGCGCTGATCTTCCATCCGGACGGCCGAGGTTCGATCCCCAGTCTGGTGTTGAGAAAATTTATGGCAGACAAAGAGGTTTCAGAGGGTTTTCTCTGGATACTCTCGTTTCTCTCTTCCATTCTACCAAAACTTTCTATCTCTCTCATTTGATCAGTCTAATTCAGTAGGTAAGAACTGACCGGAGAACATTTTGAACAGAGGCAATTCTCCTCAAAATATGTGATTGGTTCTCAACCAGTAAATTAGTATTAAATCGTAACAAAACTAACATAATTAAATTTAAATTCTACCCAAATTCAAGTTCGTAAATTTCAAACGCAATAATTAACAACAGGCCCCTAATAAAAAGAACCATCAAATTTTTTGGCTGAAAAATCAATTAGTTAAATTGGAAAAATTATATTAGAGAAATTATCCCTAAACTAAATTCAGCATGTTTTGCTATTAGATCTATGCAAGAGATAGTAAATATAAATACCTTAAAAACAATATACTTTGCGTACTTCCGCTCGCTAATGAGTTTTGGACTAATATACTTGGAAAATTCTACAAATAGTAACAATATATTCCTATAACAAGAAAGAGTAATTACAATAATAGTAGTGCCAAATCTAGGTAATCATGTAGGACTTACTTACTTACTGGCTTTTAAGGAACCCGGAGGTTCATTGCCGCCCTCACATAAGCCCACCATTGGTCCCTATCCTGAGCAAGATTAATCCACTCTCTATTATAATATCCCACCTCCCTCAAATCCATTTTAATATTATCTTCCCATCTACGTCTCGGCTTCTCCAAAGGTCTTTTTCGCTCCGGCCTCCCAAATAACACTATATGCATTTCTGGATTCGCCCTTACGTGTTACTTGCCCTGCCCATCTCAAACATTTGGATTTAATGTTCCTAATTATGTGAGGTGAAGAATACAATGCGTGCAGTTCTTTGTTGTGTAACTTTCTCCATTCTCCTCTAACTTAATCTCTCTTAGCCCTAAATATTTTCCTAAGCACCTGATTCTCAAATATCCTTAACCTATATTCCTCTCTCAACGTGAGAGTCCAAGTTTCACAACCATAAAGAACAACCGGTAATATAATTGTTTTATAAATTCTAACTTTCAGATTTTTTGACAGTAGACTGGATGATAAAAGCTTTTCAACGGAATAATAACAGGCATTTCCCATATTTATTCTGTGTTTAATTTCCTCCCGAGTATCATTTATATTTGTTACTGTTGCTCCCAGGTATTTGAATTTTTCCACCTCTTCAAAAGATAAATTTCCAATTTTTACATTTACATTTCGTACAATATTCTCGTCGCGAGACATAAACATATACTTTGTCTTTTCGAGATTTACTTCCAAACCTATCTCTTTACTTGCTTCAAGTAAAATTCCCGTGTTTCCCCTGATCTTTTGTGGATTTTCTCCTAATATATTCACGTCATCCGCATAGACAAGCAACTGATGTAACCCGTTCAATTCCAAACCCTCTCTGTTAACCTGGACTTTCCTAATGGCATACTCTAGACAAAGTTAAAAAGTAAATATGATAGTGCATCTCCTTGCTTTAGCCCATAGTGAATTGGAAACACATCTGACAGAAATTGACCTATACGGACTCTGCTGTACTTTTCACTGAGACACATTACAATTAATCGAACTAGTTTCTTGGGAATATAAAAATTCAATACGATTATTACATAAAACTTCTCTCTTAACCGAGTCATATGCCTTTTTGAAATTTATGAATAACTGATGCACTGTATCCTTATACTCCCATTTTTTCTCCATTATCTGTCGAATGCAAAATATCTGATCAATAATCGTGTAGGAAATTTAAAAAAAACTACAAATAATGCCCATGGCTTGTCAGTATATTATTTCATTAATCAATTTCCTCGTATATAATCGTGATAAATTTGTAACTAATTCAGCAGTTCATAGAATTTAAAAAATATGACTTTCATATTCCATCGACAAGTCTATCGTGTTATCAAAAAGGAGTGCGTTATGTGGCAGTAAACATTTCCTATGGATATAAAATATCAAACTCAAAATATAAGATTATTTAGGGCCAAATTAAAGAAGTACCTAATTTCTCACGCCTCCTATTCTGTAGGTGAATTCATGACATTCAACAGCGCTTCATGAATATTTCTGTGTTGTATTAAGTATTGATACTAAAACTTGTGTTGTACTAGTAGACTATAGTGTAAAACTCTTCTGTATATATTTCAACTAGACTGTGAGTAAGATTTTTTTTATTTCTCGTTTGACATGTTTCATATTCTAGTTGTGAAGCGATGTACAAATACCGTGAAATGTAAATAAATAAATACAATACAATACAATACAATACAATACAATACAATACAAAGTAATATTGTTGTACTAGGGGCGCAGGCAAGGGAGAGGCTTGTAGGGGCAATCGTCCGTAATGAGAAGTTAGACTTTTTTTTACTTTTTAATATATTACGTAAATTTTGTCAAACATATCTTGTTTACGGATGTGTATTTTTCATGTGCGTTAATTTCCTGTAAGCTCTTATTGGAGGAGAGATAATGAACACAGAATGTTTATCTTAAAAATTAACACTATGGCTATCGAGAAAGTATTTTCTCCATACTAAGATGAAAACCTGCGGGCTACTGGGTAGTACGGATGAGTGTCCGCTGTCGATATAGAAATTAAGGGTTTGAGATTTCGGACACTGGTGTTTTATTAGGTCGTCTGGGGATGGAACCGATCAGCATCGAATTCACGAATACTATTCACACTTCTTGGAAAAGATAGGTCATAAATATATGTGCACAGTGAGCCATTGTTAGCCTGTTACGCGTGTCCATTTAGTGAGTGTAATGCAAACGTGAGTTACGAGCATTGAGCACGTGCTGCAAGACGTAATAAGACATTTTGAATGTCATACTTTTCATATTTTCATTCTATAATAAAATATAGGCCAAGAAGAAGATGGGCGGACACATTCAAGCATCAAATAGGAGTTCACTGGCCCAACATCGCTCGTGACAGGAACGTGTGGCATCAGCTAGTGAACAATCTCAAAAAGACTAAAAAAAACTTTGATAAACTGTATTTGTAAATATCAATGCAAGGCTTAAAGTGGGATTGTAAATCATCTGTTCATATGAAGTAGCTCACCACGTAAGCCACGTACACGAACTTTCCCCTCTCGGAGGAGGTCCTAGTCTACATAGGACATTCATTCATTCATTCATTCATTGCATAAAAGGATACCACGTAAAAATATATATATATATATATATTTTAATCTATAAATCTTGACCTTAGCTTGTGATTATATTCTTTCCCTGATGTTTTGCGTTAGAATCAATTATTTAGGAGCAATCAGAACAGTCACCATTTTAATACGAGACACAAATCCAATTTCCACATATCCTATATTAGTATCAGCTGTTAGGAGAGAAAAGATTTCACTATCAGTATTACACTTCCTGATTATCTTAAAGCTTTAAAGGACCAAGAGAAAAAATTTGAACAGAGTTAATAGGTACGCTTTCTATGTAACTGATGGATTTTTTATACTTGTAGACTGAATTAATGTATACATGTTTTATATAAGTTTTTTACTTGTTCCGCATCTGAAAACTACAATACTGACGTAATATCTATGGAATATGGAAAGGAAAATTGGTCGATCGATCAATCTGTCAATTATGAGTAGTTCGGTCGGCCGATCAATCTTGAAAAAATTGAGATATTTGTACAAATCTGTTGATGGTTAGAAAATTTAACTCTGAAAAAATTAAGAATAGGATATCTTAATTTTGCTGCTATTTATAAACAAAAATTCGTTTATTGCATAAAATTAATTTATTTGTTTTGCTTTTGAATATTAATTAAACTGCTGTTCTCTTATCAATATCAGTTAGCCTTGTTTGGTATTATTTTTTTTGTAAAAGTATGAATGTTATAATACTTCTTGCATAAAATATTTTATAAAAAAACAGATTTATTTCAATGTCCAATATCTCGAAACAGGTTTCTGGTGCTTGGTATCTTATTGCGTAACTCCGTCCAATTATGAGTCGTTCGGTCGGTTGGTCAATATGTCAATTATTAGTCGTTCGGTCGGTCGATCAATCGGTCATTCTGTTGGTCATGCGAACCGACTATAGCCTAGGAATCGAACAACAATAGGGCTCTGACAGGGAAAAAGTGAGGAAACGTAATGTCTAAAATCAACGCTAGCATACAGCTGAAATTTTATAATCCGCTATAGTTGTCACAAGCATTTGCCATGAAAAACAACCAAACTGAAAATGAAGAAAACTACACTATACGCTCAGCATGAAGCAGAGGTGACTGATGACAATACTTAACGTACGCTCATTTACTTTTTAAATATGGATTAACAAGTAAGCCTGTCATAAACGTCCGGCGAAAATACGGGACCTTACTATCGATGTTTTTTGTAAAGAAGTTGTAGTTAGAAGTTACAGAAAAAAGTATTACGATTGAAACAGGAGAGTTCACGAAAGGAAAAACACTACTGCCTTTAAATAATGTTTATTCATGTCAATTTATTTACGTCACTTGACAGTACTTTGCACTTATATTTTGGTCTAACAGTACCGTTCTTGCATAGTTCAAGCACGTTTCCTGATTTCAAAATCAAACGTTTTGTAGTAGATAAATGTTTATACAAACCGCAAAAATAATTTCAACGCTTATTTATGAAGTAAATTTGAGTTAAAGAAGTTATTTATTTTTACAAATCTCTTGAGTCCTGAGAGTATAGCATTCTATACTAATTATACTTTATACATGATTATGATATAAGATGTAAGTGCAGAGACCCAAAGTATAGTATAATATACCTGCATTTGTGCCCTAATTGTAACCTACAGAATTTTTTCAACATTTTTTCTCATGTCACTCATTTTTATACGTGTAGAATTATATTGAACTTTATAAATAAAACAACAAATGCCTCAGGACTCAGGAGGTTATGGAAGAAAGTTTGATTAAAATATGGGACTAATGCACGTCCTGACAAAAATTACGGGGACGCCGGACACCTAGGCCAAAAAAGGGGACTGTCCCGTTTTTTACGAGAAGTATGGTAAGTTTTAGCGTCGTGCATTACAGGCGCTATGTTCGGTTCAAGTTTGTCGAGTATGATGAAGTTCGATATTTTCCGATGTTCGCTCTTTAAAAGAGGAGTGTTGTGTTTGTTCCATCTTGTTATAAAAATATTCGCTGTCCTCTCCTATGCTATAGTATAGACCTGCTATACTTCATACATGATTATGACATAATATGTATGTACAGACATCCGAAGTATAATATAATATACCTGCATTTGTGCCCTAACTGTAACCTGCAGAATTTTTTCAGCATTTTCCCCTCATGTCAGTGACTTTTTTTAAGTATATAATTATATTGAACTTTAAAAATAAAACAACTGTCGCGGAACTCAGGAGGTTACAGATTTTAACACAGACTTTGCAATTAGTTTCTCATAAGAAATAAGACGAATCTTTTAGGGCCGTATTCACAGACATTCTTAGCGCGGGCTTTCGGTGGATGATCAGCGAACTAACGTTTTTCGTATTCATAAACCAATGTCAGCGATATGATATGAAACCTGTTTAGCACGCTCGTAGCCCGGACTAGCGAAATGTCTATGAATAGCATCCTTGATGTCTTGATTGCCCCTCTCATGTTCGAACATTGTAGGACACTAGTACAAGGTAATAGCTAAATTCCCAAACATACAATTTGATAATATTCTTTATTTTAACAAATCAATTAAAATTATTGTTTAGAGAGAAAATTTTAAGTTACAATTATTGTGTTTTTCTTTTTATTTTTCTTAGTTTTTATTCTGTTATTTAATAAAATGTCTTAAAATGATGTGGAATGCCCCCCTGAGCACGAGTATGTTCTCTTTCTGGGAGTGCTGTAATTATTATAAAGAGTGAACAATAAGTATGGAATATTGTTAACAACTTCTTAAATTTTAATTTTACAAAACGAAGTTTTATATAAAAAATGTTGAAGATAAAACATACAATATTATGCCAGTATTCGAAAACAGTTATTCACACATACAGGTGTGACAGTAATCTAATTTTTTAAAATGAAATCCTTTGTTAAAATTGACATATTCCGAATCTCTATTAAATTTCACGTGTGAATGCGTATAAACTTTACCCATTCACCCGTTTCATGTCTTAACAATTTATTAAACTTGTTTTGTGAACTTAATTAAAACTTTAGAGATATAAATATATAAAATCATGTTGAGTAAGCTATAAAACTACACAAAACACTATAACTAACCAAACTTTATCATAGATGCTTAGAATGAGAATCATTTACAGCCAAAAAATATCCCAGTCTATCACGGTTATATCACTGTTCTGTTTCATCTCATATCTACAATGGACTGTTTTTGTGATGGACTGGGATACTGTTTGCCTGTGAATGGTTCTCATTTTGAGCGTCTGTGATAAAGTTTGGTCAGTCATAGTGTTTTGTTTAGTTTTATGGCTTACTCAACATGATTTTACATACTTATTTGTCTCAAATTTGAAGTCCACGAAACAAGTTTAATAAATAGTTAAGAAACAAGAAACGGGAAAATGGATAACGTTTCTATGAAGTCATACGTAAAATGTAATGGAGATTCGGAATATGTACATTTTAATATAGGTTGCCATTTAAAAAAAATAGTTTACTGTCACACCTTGTATGTCTGAATAACTAACTGTTTTCGAACATTGGTATAATATTGTATGGTTTATTTGCAATAGTTTTTGTATAAAACTTTTTTTGTAAAATTAAAACTTAAGAAGTTATTACAGTAACAATATTCCGTACTTATTGTTCACTCTGCATAAAAACAGTAAGTTATGTACCTTTGCTCTAGCAATGAAGTATTATTATTATTATTATTATTATTATTATTATTATTATTATTATTATTACATATGAAAGACATATGTAGGTCTGTACGCTTTCTTGAAAACGTTCAGGTCTTGGATTCTTATTCTCTGTTTTGTAGGAAGTACGTACCACTTTTACGACTAGCTACAGCGAGGACAATACAGTCACTTTCAAGTGGAAATTTCCATAGTGCTGTTTGTTCGAAAACTTGTATCCAAAATTATTCATACGCCTTAAAATTACTGGAAGTTTTTATAATCAACATGAGAAATACGGGAACCGGACTCTTTCAGACATACGAGATGACGTCACCGAGGTAGAGATTACTAAGGCATCTGAGATCGACCAATAAAGAAGTCAGAAGTAGCAGTAGACAAAAGCCTTGCAACGAATCATGGTCACAGGAAAGAGTGCTCCTCTCCTGACGCCGTTACTGACTGTAGTTCTAGCCGTGCAACTTGCGCACAGTGCTGCCATAACGTCCAGAAATGTCACAACAATACGTGAGTTTAATATGTTTACGTGAGTGAAAAAACTGTGTCAGCAGTGCTTCTCTGTACATTACGGAATTACGTGCAATACGCATACTCTTAGATTTATAGTGCTTACAATTATTTAATACGTCGAAGTTTTGGTTAAGAAAGCTCGTTCAGTTCACGCCTTCAAAACGAATTTTTACGTACCGGTAATTAATTAGATCATTTGTCACAGGAAAATATTGAAATTTCGTGCTGTCATATTTTGACACGCGGTAGTGTGGTGGTTAAGACACTGCAACGCCAAAGGTGGAAGTCGCGGGTTCGAATCCCGCTCTTGATATGGATTTTTGTAATTGTCCTAACCCTTATGCCCGTAGGGTTGACTCAGACTGTAATATAAATGAGTGTCATGAAGTTTTCCTTGGCAGTAAAAGCGGCAAGCATGTAGGTCTGACATCCCTACTGTTAATAATGCCTATTTTCTGCAAAGGTGAAAAAGCCTCAAACTCTCACTATTCTCTGTGGCCTCTATGGCCTCTTGCTTTATTTTATTACAATTCCTGAGTTCTATGTAAATGAATGGTATCATTTCAATTACGTGAAATTCAGAACTATGTATAAATAAATAAAACAATTTTCGAATGACTTGAAATAAATTTAACAGAATATCTAGGACTAGAAACAATTAAGGATTTTTTTTAACTTGTCCAAATGCGTTTCAAACAGAAAGTAATTGGTAAATGCACTACATACAGTATACTTACCAACACTTTTTGTCCAATCATGAACTCAGACTTGAAGAGACAGTACCTTAATTAATAATTTTTATAATATACGTCATATTCATTATAAATCTCTTGCAATTGCAGTTTATTTCTTTCTATTTCTCTCAACTTCTTCTATAAATCTAGTTTTTCTTCTAGCGAGAAGCTCTTCCTTTAATTGTCACAGGTATTGAGTGACTTGCAATTGAGGCGGTCTCCGGAAGAAGGACCCAAAGTAAAACTCGTGTTTTGTGGTATGGATGGTATAATGTTTTGTTTTAACTTTACTTAGCCCTAGCATTACCAGGGTTGAGCAAAGATTGTCCACCCTTTTTATTATTTAAACTTTTTTGCAATAAATGAAATCTGATATTTTTCAACCTCCCTCTATTTGTCTCTAACATGACAAAGTGTAAATGTACAGTAGTGGCAAAAAAAAAAACCGGATCGGCCCTTGTAGCTGATTTTAGAGCCTTGTTCACTCCACAGCACGATGACTGGTAATTAAGACTTTCGTGGTTCGAATCCTGCCTGGGAAGTAAACATTTTTTTGTTCCTTATTCAAATTTATTCCCAATACTCTTCGATTGCAGCGATATTTGACTACTTAATTAACTTATTATTCCCAGAACATGAATTTTACCAGCAACCAAAAAGTATTGGGAATAAATTTGAATAAGGAATAAAAAAAAGTTTCCTTCCCAGGCAGGATTCGAATCACGAAAGTCTTGGTTACCAGTCTATCGTGCTCTGGAGTGAACAAGGCTCTGAAATCAGCTACAAGAGTCAGTCCGGTTTCTTTGCCACACTGTACACATTTTGTATGTTTTAGATTTTAAATATATCAGACTAAAAATTATTGAAGTATTTGTGGGCAGCTTTCACCCAACCTTCGTATTTCATGTGATCTAAAACTTTTTTCTCATCATTTAAACGTTTGAATTATATGTTTTTTGTCCTTTGCTGTAAAAGTCCTTGATTGTGCCAATTCTTCACTTTACCAGTTTCTTGCAATGTGGAAACTTTCTTAGTAAATTGGTACTTTATTTATTGGTGTTTGTTCGTATATGAAAGTGAATCAAATTCTATTTCAAATTCTAGCTGGCAACAAGAAAGCTGTTCACAATTTCACCAAAACCAATATCAAATGTTGAAATTGTGGACTTAATTTAATTTAAAAAAACATTCAGATACGGTACTAAAAGTATGTGTGTGGCGAAGCATTTTGCTCAAAAAATGGCATAAAATCACTGATGTGCATTTTTAAAAATAGTTAGTGTAAAAATTTTTTATTATGAATTTAATTTAACGTATTGTAAATTTTTAAAAGTGAAAGTATAATTGTTCAATGGTAATACAGTAATAAAACAAACAATTTTTGTTACATTAGAAGTAATATAGGTATTTAAAATTAATTTGCTATTCCATGTCACAAAAAATCTTCTAGAATTCCAAAGAAAAGACTCTCAGCTAAAAAGAAATATCCACCCTAGTTTACAAAATGAATTATAAATAATCTCAAGTTGAAAGATATTTTAGGAGAAGGATACATTTATCTGAGTATAATAAACAATAACTTAAAAATTAGAAGAGTTAAATCTATGATAAATAATGCGTATCATAGTTATGTTATAGAGATAGATAATACTTCTAAAAATGACTCAAAAATATTTTGGAATTATATAAAAAAATAGGAGAACTAGCAAAAAATATCACAGCAAAGTTAATGAGTAGGCAAGATCACATTTTTGATAGCAATGATTCTATTTCGGAAGCGTTTGCTGATTACTTTAGTTAGGTTTACTCTGTAAACATATCACACAACCCTCTAATAGGAAATAAGGTAACACAGGATTATATTAATTATCATTAACAACTGAGCCTACAAGTAGACAAGAATATCTGGCTGCTATTAAAAAATTAAAGCTTAAAAAATGCTGTGGTCCAGACGACTTATCTCCTTATATATTGAAAGTTTATTCCGAAGTACTTATGTGTCATTTATGTTTGTTGTATAATTTAATTTTGAAAACAAAAACTTTTCTAAAAATGTAGAAATTAACAAAGGTTTGCCCTGTGTTTAAATCTGGTGATAACAGTAAATTTGAAAATTATAGACTCATTGCAATAGTTTGTGCTCCATCAAAGGTATTTTAGCAGATTATATATACACGAATTTTACAATATGTTTATAATGCAATTGATATAAATCAGTATGGATTTTACACCCATAGGTTTACTACAACAAATGCAATTAATTTTACCCAAAAACATTTAATACATTACATAATCTTAGAAATTTAGACGTGATATACTTTGACTTTTCCAAAGTGTTTGATAAAATTGACCATAAAATTTTAATTAACAAACTTCAAGTTTTGGATTATCTTCGTAATACTTACAGCTAATAACACCATAATTTACAAACGGACAGCAATATGTTTCACTCAATCAAGTAAAATCAAAAGCATTCATAGTAACTTCAGGTATACTCCAAGGATCCAATCTTGGTCCTTCGTTCTTTTACTTTATATCAATGTCTTGCCTAAGCAGGTTTTACGCTCTAAATATCGATTCCCTCGATTCATACATAACTTTCATTTTCCATGTATTTGAAAAGATTCCTACATATCATCACAGGAAGTACAAAAATCACAATGTCCATTTTAGATTTCCGAAAACGGAAGTTGTAGTCCTGCTTGAAGTATGTGAAATAAGATTTATTTTTCATTTATAGTTCACGTCCTGTTTTCTCTTTGAAATAATCATAGAAAAAATTACCTAACTATGAAATATAGCCTTGAACAATGAGTGTTTATTTACGACAACTTTGTAAAATACGAATCTTGGACAACAGTTGTAACAAACTTCCGTCAGTCATTCCCTGATTCGCCTCCTAAAGCAATGATTTACAATTTAGTGAAGAAATTTCGTACAAATGGATCAATATTCGATAAGAAACGAACATCTGTGAAGCGTGTTCTCACCAGGAGGTGTTAGATGTTCTCACCGACTAGAGAGAGTAGTCATACGACACCATTCTGCCATATAGTTCTACAGTAGGGATATCACAGTCTTCAATGATAAGAGGTACAAAACAATTGAAATTAAAACCTTACAAAATTAGTATAGTTCAGAGATTATCGAAACCCGATTATCAGAGCAGATTTAGGTTTTGCATGTGATTCCAACAGTCAATGTATGAAGGACTACTTGACCACACCTTAATTTTGTATAGTGACGAAGCATGGTTCCGCTACATGACAAAACAATGTCTTTGAGGAAACAAAGATATACACAGTTCATATTCCGTCCATTTTTAATGAGCTGAGTGAGAACGAAAAATTGTACAGTTATTTCATGCAGGATAATGCCACAGCTCATACTGCTCGTGTGTCAATGACCGCCATTCAGAAAATGTTTGATAACAGGGTGGTAAGTTGTGGATTATGGCCAGTTCGATCGCCAGATTTAAATCCCTGCGATTTTTATTTATGGGGCACAAAAGTAAAGTTTACGCGAATAATTCACATTCACTTGAGGAACTCAAACATAATATCCGGCACGAAATTCGAGTCATTTCGGCGAGTTGCTAGACATGTCTTCAGGAAATGTGCAGCCTGCCAAATATCAAAGGACGTCATTTCGAACATGAATTGTGAATTCGGCAAGTACATAATTAGGAAATACTAACCGCAAAAGCGCGGAACGAATCCTCCGTCGTTAGATATGAATCAGATTTTGAGTGCGGTTAGGGGTCTAGCCGTGGCTAGTTCACTCTGTATTTTCACGTATTTAGGATTCTGTCATTTTTCGGTTTTATCAAAAGCATTTTGAAAGGACCATAACATTTACGAGATAGTATTCATAATTTATGGTGAGTCAAACTTCTATTTGTATGTAAAATTGAATGGGGGTTTCAAATATATAAAATTTAATATATGGTGCCATTTAAAAAGTTTTTTTACCACACCCTGTACATGAATCAATATTTTTGTGAGACCACAGCCGTAAAGTTTAGTTAGATATCTCCAACAACTTTTGTTTTTTGTTTTTTGTTTTTTTTTTTTCATAAAATGAATATATAAAGAGTTATTACCAATATTCCATACTTAATTAACACACTGTATAATGAAATATTGACTAAACATGATGCATAATTAAGTAACTGCAATTTATATTCTAATTCTATTTTATAATAGGCTTTAATGACAATTTATACAAACACACAGAATAACCTATAAAAATCAGCTAACACGAATCAATTCCATGTACAAGTAATTCTTAATTCTCAATTTAAATTGATTAACTGTTCGTCAATCCCTGATATGACGAGGTAAGGACTTCCATAGACGATAAGCTGACACGGTGAAAGATAATAAATAGGAAAATATACGACGACGAGGAGTGGATAATGAAGCCTGATGTTGATTCCGCAATGTTGGAAGGTATTCAAAGTGAATTCTCAGATATTTTGGAGTAGAAGTGAGCAATATTCTAAATAGAACAGATAAATGTGTTTGAATTAATAAAATAAGCTTTGGTGAATCGAAGTTCCTTTCCCGCTGTACTGTTGAAAAGCATAACAGTGATTGAAGTTAAATGGATTTACTATTTTGTTTAATTATGCATATTATGTATAGGACTTTTTTAATTTTTAGTAATTAAAATATAATTTAATTTGTATTTATATTAATGTGCACAACCTTGAACATAATAGTAAAACTATTTTAATGCCTACAGAATTTTGAATCTAATATTCAAAGTGATTATGTTTAAATATAAAGTAGAAAGAGCTTAAATGTTCACACAGTATGGGACGCTGTTACCAGTTATGTAAAGAAATTTGTGTAAGTGCCGACAGAAAAGTAAGTACTGTTAAAATATAAAAATATCCTTAAAATTCTCCTAATGATACAGACATCTAGTCTTACTAGGAACATTTAGCAAGGCATTTCACATAGTGAATTAAGAAGTTGTATTTTTAATGCGAAATAATGCCGAATTACGTTTCTTTTGTACGAAACAACACCGAAATTAACAAATTTTTATACTGAAATTTAATATTTTTATGCAATGTAAATTAGGATCACAGTCTACTATATACAGTCACAAAGCTTGAGTTTTGAGGGTGCTAGAAACAATAGACTGTGACGGTACTATTTTGCATTGCCTGTAAGAGGCGATATTAGCGATCCTAGTGGTGAGCAACTACCTAATGTTTGCATATTTACTACGTATTGAGCTTCGCGACTGTATATACTAGACTGTGATAGGATCCCGAACTATTACCCATCCTTGTTGCACTTTCTCTCTACTAGGTATTTCAGTAGATTCCCAGAATAACTCTTTTTTTTTTCTGAAATTTTAAAACTATTATTTAGTCCAAACACATTCAACAAAAGTTAGAGTACTTAAACACAACTCTCTTTATAAAAACCTGGCGAGGACGGATCACGAAACAGTCAGTACATAACAAGAAAAAAATCACTTTTCCAATACTTACTAAACTCTGGCTGAAGAAAGTACCATGTAACACTCAAAAACATTCTCTTCTTTTTAGCCTCACACACACTTTTTGACATATGCTATAAAACAATCTCGTTCCGAATATACTTTAAAAATATTTCCATAAATCCAATTAAACAAAATTCCATGAGTAATTAAAAACACACGCAATCCTTCTTCGCTCGATCGTAAGAAATGTAGGCTACTTCCGCCGTAGTAAATCCCTCACATAAGACACGATGCCCACTCAAAGAAGTCGTAACTTCGAAAGACTAAATGAGCAAGGCCTCCTTCACTCAAACCTATATCCTTTGCCAGTAATAAAACACACCCCATACTGCGTCATGTGTCGTATCAAGAGCGACCCTTACACTAAAGGAAATTTAAATTGTAAATCATTCGCGTATTATAAAAATTAATTACTATGTTCTCACAATTTATCGCAGATAAAACTATATCATCGTTCTGAGTTCATAAATTAATGATTTCATTTCGAAATCTGAAAGTATTAATACTGCATAATGACTAAGTAATTGGAGATATCGCAACTGTATGGAATGGATATACTTGTTCACTTTTGTGGATGAAAAACAACCTGTATTCGCTGGACTTCTAATCGAACACAATACCACTTACTGTAAGTCACGGTAGGCTATGATTTGAATTCTAGAAATTCAAACAAGACGTTTAATGAGCCATCCTAAGCTTCCTTGGAATATACCGTACGTAATGTATCTAAAGATAAACACATACTGCATGTGTTTTTAATAAAATTGCCCGTGTGACAAAATCGGCAAGAAACTCGTGAAAAAACGCACAGCACAGAGACTGAATTATTAGAACCCGTTTGACAGGTCTACCGCATGGGTAGAATTCCCTCTTCAAGGTCAAGCGTCAGTTCTTGATCAACATCCTTCACAAAGGTTTAAACACATTCATCAGCACAAATAATAATGATACAAATAACAAAAAAATAAAATGAAAAGTTGAATAGTTTCTTTTCTCTTAGATTTCCTTTTCTTTTCTACGTCATTTTGTCCTGAGCACGAACTGAGTTGCTGAAGTTGCATCATTTTCTTCTGGGACCTACAATGTTAATCTGACGATGGAGTCTTCCAAAATGGGATGTATTTATTCCTTGCACTGATTTTCTTTCTCTTGTCTAAGTAGTAGCCTTGTATGCTGACCAAATAACCAACAAGTACAGCTATCTGTAATATTCAGTTGGTTAAAAATAATTACTCTTACGACGGAATGGTTTTTGTTTGGAAGCTGATGATCATGTTTAACCTGATGTTTCACATCTTTATTATCCTCTTCCTTTGAATAAACAAACGACGTCTTCCCCGTTTACAACAGACTATTAGCACAGTCTAGTATATACGTACAGTCACGAAGCTTAGTTGTGAGGGTGCTAGGAACAATAGACTGTGCCGGTACTATTTCGCATTGTCTGTAATGAGGCGATATTAGCGATCCTAGTGGTTAGCAACTATCTATGGATGCATATTTACTAAATATTGAGCTTCGTGACTTTATATACTAGACTGTGCTATTAGCTAACGTAATATTGTCGCTAACTAGCGGAGTTATATTCGTAAATATTCAGTGTGTGATCAAAATATCTTATCCATATTTTATTCTTGTAAACATTCCGCATTAGTTCGTTTTACTTAATTTGTTAAACAGACGAAATACATTTTCATAACTCACATAAATTCGAAATTTTCATTCAGAAGCTTTACTTTACAATTTACATAATCTTCTGCATGTTTACGCAAGACGTTTTTACAAACAGTCTCTCTGAATACCATTCAGGCCATCTATATTTTTAGTTCATGGCTTAATCTCTGACACAATAAAAGAGTCATTCGTACTTTAATACAGGGTGAACAGTAAGTAATGTCATTAATTTCAGAGGACTATTGAGATATTTCAAACAAAATTTGAATACAATTTTCTCGTTTTTTCTTCCTTTGTGTGTTTTGGGAAAGTTATTGATTTAATTCCCAATATACTCAGTCGAAAGCAGTGTATTATGATAATTGACTGAAAGAATTCTAATTTTGTCCCTTAAATGAGTAGAAATTTGATCCGAACAAATGTAATGTTTCCTTCCAAAACGGAATTTTAAAAATATTACGTTTGTTCAGATAAAATTTCTGCATATTTAAGGACAAACTAAAATTCTTTCAATCGTTTATTATCATAAGACACTGCTCTCTTAAATTGACAGTGTATTGAAAATTAAATCAGTGGCTTCCCCACAACACGCTGTGAAATATTTCATATAAAGCTATTTTTATCTCGTAAAGGAAACAAAATCGAGTAAAACTGTATTGAACTTTTTTGTTTGAAGTCTCTCAAAGATTAACACCCTGACACTAGTGACATTACTTACGGTTCATCCTGTATACATTCTAGTAACTTTCATGTCCTTAATTTCCTTGGCTTATAAGATTTCCGTACTATGACATGGGAATTTCTAGCTCCATGCTAATCAGGAGTCTCGATATACAGTATACAGTAATGTCATTAATTTCAAGGGGTTATTCCCAGAGATATTTTAAACGAAAAAATGTAATACAATTTTGTTCGTTTTTGTTTCCTTTTGGAGAACAAAATTATTTTATATGAAACATTTTTAGCGTATTTTGAGAAAGCTATTGAATTAATTCCCAATATGCTCAGTCAGTTTAAGAAAGTAGTATATTATGATAAACTTTTGAAATAATTTTAGTTTTGCCCTTTAAATGTGTAAAATTTGATGTGAACAAATGTAATTTTTCGTTCTGCAAAGGAATTTTAAAACATAATGCACTCTGACAACGCTGTAAAAGTTATTGTCTGGAGAGAAGCAGTCATACGTAGGTCCAGTTATACTGAACAGCTAGTGTGTTCGAGATGACGAGTGAGACAACAAGAAATGTAAACGTAATACCACAGTCTAGTAGCCTATATACAGTCACGAAGTTCAAAACGTAGTAAATATGCATCCATAGATAGTTGCTAACCACTGGGATAGCTACTATCGCCTCATTACAGACAATGCGAAATAGTACCGGCACAGTCTACTGTTCCTAGCACCCTCACAACTCAAGCTTCGTGACTGTATATACTATACTGTGGTAACACACACAATTGCTTTAAAAAACGGCTCGGGAAATTTGATTTGTTGTGTGTAAGTTTAAAAATGAAAGTGGAAGGGAACTACTTCTAATTGTGAGAAGAAAATGCTTGCAGTAGACATACGTAATTGTGTGAAGAAAATGCTTGCAGTAGACATACGTAGTTTTTTAATATTAAGTAGATTTGTATGCCTATAACGTAAAATAATCTTTTCTTATTGGTTGTGTTCATTAAGAATTTAATTAAAATTAAATAGAAAGAATTTAAAAATAATGTTTTGAACTTTGTTCGTTTAACGTAACATAGCATATTGTATTTATATTTTTGCCTGAGGAGTTTTAAATGTTTTACAGTTTTGTTTTTATAACGTGAAATAAACATCGTTATTGTTTTCTTTCTCTAGAATATTCAAGTGAAATGAAAGTGTAGAAATATTTTTTAATTCTTTAAATTTATTTTGAAATAAGCGTTATCTTATTGCATGTGTTCTCTGAAAATTTAACTAAAATTAGTTTGTAAAATTTATTTTTAATTTTCAACAAGAATTTGTTCAACGTGAAATGAGCAGTGTTCATTCTCCGTTCTTTAATACAGTTTAAATACAAAAATTATATTGTATATCATTTGTATATTTTCTTACGAGTTTAAAAATAATGCACTTGGCAATGACCATTTTCTTTTTTAATTTCAGCTAGTTTAACGCAACTGTCTACAAATAGATTTAGTATCCACCTGTGACTATCGTATTGTTTTGAGCGTCTTCCGAAAAATACTCAAAAACCTGTAGTTTAAAATTCTACAAACTTAATTTAACAAACTCAGTATTTCCCGCATCACACGTACTAAATTTTCTACGAGTTCTTTAATGCAATGGAATGCATCACACTTCTCCTTGTTAAGTTTTGCAGACCAGAAATCAAGTTTCTTTATAAAGCCTTTGTTTTTATTGCTGGTTGTTATGTTAACATCTTGGCCTTGCAAACTCGTGCTATTCAAAGTGTTAAGTGTTGGAAAATATCAACAAAGTAGGCCACTATAAATGATGTTCATGTAATATTTCATGTTATTGTTGCACTATATTTTTCTAATTTGATCGTTCTTTGAGTGGTTTCCACTAATTGAGTAAAATTAGAATTTTTTTTTTTCAATTTTACAGGGATTTGTGTCCTATCAGTTCAGTAAAAAAGGGATCGAATACAGATGTCTCGCCCAAAAGTGGGTCGCGCCTTCAAAAAGTTTGAGGACCACTGACAAACACTTCCTTTCAGCCACAAATTTCGTTAAGAACGCGCTTTCGCGCACTCACATGGGAATGCGACATGCGAACTGAATGGGCTGGTCTAAACCACTCGAAGTGAACTCTATTAAACTAACACCAATTAAGGAAATCCGATGCCTTAATAATTTAGAAATTGACTTATGTTTAATGAAGACACATTTGGCAACAGGCGTAGTCTCGGGACAACGAGTGGGATGCAGGATCGAAGTTGCATTCGAGCGTGTGTTCGAATCCCACTTCCGTCGGTTACCTAGTCGGATTTTTTACGAGGTTTACAACAACTACAAACCGAATGTCAGGTAACCTCACAAGCAGCTATCGGTGTAGCTCAGACGGTTGCTACGTTTGTTTACTGAACCGGAACTGCACTTGAGCATGGGTTCGATTGATGCTTGGCTGATTATCTGGTTGTGTTTTTCCGAGTTTTTTCTCGATCATAAAGAAATTATCAGATAATTCATGAAGATTCTCGATCTCTCTCGACTAATACCATTTCGTTACCACCAATTCCATCGGCGCTGAATAATTTAACAGTTTATGTAGCGTCGTTAAATAACCAAGTAAAAGAAAATAAAATGACATAATTCCATAACGAATCCTATGGTTAATCTTGACAAATAACATTTCGGGATCACCAATCCACCGAGGCTAGATTACCACGTAATTATCACAACTACAGTACACTAAATAACCTATTAAAGCATATAATGCATGTATAGGGAAAAGAAATTACGCAATTTTATATTTTATAATATTGACGTATAAATATTACCTCTTAGTCAGTCGAAAAATATGACGATTTTCTGTTAGTCGAAGCGATTACATTTACTTCTGTTAGAAATACTTAAGCCCAATTCGAATCCGGAGACTACAGTCTGTCACTTTGATATTCATATACTTTGACACCTGTGGAGTAACGGTTAGCGCGTCTGGCCGCGAAACCAGGTGGCCCGGGTTCGATTCCCGGTCGGGGCAAGTTACTTGGTTGAGGTTTTTTCCGGGGTTTTCCCTCAACCCAATATGAGCAAATGCTGGGTAACTTTCGGTGTTGGACCTCGGATTCATTTCACCGGCATTATCACCTTCATCTCATTGAGACGCTAAATAACCAGAGATGTTGATAAAGCGTCGTAAAATAACCTACTAAAATAAAAAAATACTGGGATTCAAATGTTACTGCTTCACAGACACTATTCTTAATGAATTGTTTAAGCCTATATTACAACAATATTTAATGCAAAATTTCAACTTAAAATGTTGCTGTTTCATAGGTAGGCCTACAGTTTTTTAAGTAATGTTTAAGCCCATATTACGATAGTCTTGTTGAATAATTATTTTAACTTAAAACACCGATATAACTGTAACACAGGTATCGCTCTTAACGCAATATATTGCGATAATCTTTATTGTAAAATAGTACCTAACTTAAAACACCAATAAAATTGTAACACAGGTATTGCCCTGAATGAAATGTTTAAGTGTATATTACAATAATATCTGCTGTAAAATGTAACTTAAATAAAGGTACTCCTATAACACATGTATTGTCCTTTAGGTACAAATGTACTTTCCTACAACATTTTTAAAGTGCTTGTCCTCAACTTTGTTGAGTGTTGACCTGCAACATCATTTCATACAGATCTCTGCTAAATTCGTCCCCTGACACTGAATTACTACTGTCCAAATTTCACGAGAAGATCCCTGCGAGGGGAGTACGGTCCTTGCGGGGTAAGAGGAGAGAATAAACCAGTAACTCAGCGTTCTTGAAGGAGCAAGTGGATGGGAGTGGTATCATTGGTCGACTGGGACAAACAAGGATCAGTCAATGGCCGGCCGGTTCCGTGTCGGGCATGGAATATAAGAGTGGGGGGAAAACTCGCATTCCTTGCTCGGATCTTCTCGTGAAATACGGACTGTAGTTAAATATAGATCGTCAGTCTCACTTCTATCAATTTCAAATGGTTTATAATTTTATGTCAGTCTTACACACAATTATGTCACCACTTACACAGACATACTGTCTTCCGAATTCCTCTACTCACTCCTGTACTTTCGTAGTTGTTTTAGACATCTTTATTTCAACTAGTAGTGCGTAATATCAATCATAAACTGAAGCGTACTATACTTGTCTAGGAGTAAGGAATCTGTTTTAGAATGACCCTGTAGTGTGCGTTACTTGTGTTTGTGAGCAGGGTGTCTACTGAAGGACATATAACGTAACGTATACCCCGTACACTTACATTCATTCCAATGTTGTTGGACCAAGAAAATGGTCTTTACTTATGAGAAACCTATCTGAAGTTCAAATTAATCCTTCCTTCTTTCTACCAGCATGCTGTTCGTGTAACTACGACGAGAATTATTTATGTAAAAATCACAACTGAGTCCACTATAATAATATTAAAATTTTCTTCCAGCACCTTACTTGAAGGTCTGCCACAGAAGTGACAGTCGACTGCAGGAGTGTCTGAAGAATTCCATCAACAATGTGCTTCGAAACATCAAGAACGGTAATGACACTACTGTACCCATTTCTGCTTTCATTTATCAATACTTATCAATATTTAATCATTTTAAGACACAGTAAAATGTGTTAACTTATTTTAAAATACACATGTTTATAATAACGTTTTCATAATGCACGAATTTTATCTTTATAAACACGCTTATGCAATATTAATACTCAAATCAATAATCTTCTAGAGTTTAGAGGATCGAATTAACGACTATAGTCACACTTTTGGTACACCACCATTTTGTTAGTAGTATCAAACACTCTCTTGGAACACACTGTTTATTCATTTCAGTGGTTTTTGTTTCGAAGCATAAAATAATATGTTAAAAATTATTCTTTCACTGATTAAAAGATAAGAAAATTATTTAAAAATATAAATAAAATCAAAATTTCAGGTTATAATTCCATAGATTAAATCTACTGCTGCCAGGCCCAAGTACAACAGTTGGATCTATAGACCTACATGATCCGACTGAAATACGTAAGTAAACACGAGTTTTTCATGTCGTTATTAAGATTTTAGCTAGATTTTATGGTTTAAGAGTTTTGGTACAATTTATTAATAATAAAGCTTTGTTATAATGAAGAAGACTGTTACGTAGTCCACTGACTCATCTATATACGTGCGTAATTCTATAGAACAGGGCCTGGCAACTGTAGCAAATATGAGCAGTTAGACGCGGTATAGACGCTTGTGAGCGGCAGCTGAGAGCGAGGTGTTGAAATGAAAAGACTCCAAACTTTTCACAAATCAACCAAATAAATATTCCATAGATTTTCTTAATTACCTTGAAAATGACTGATATAAAATAATCTATAGACAAATATTTCTTTTACTAGAAATAATTAAATATACCTCTGATATTTTATTTAAAATATTTAGATATTTACAAGCATATAAATTGAATATCATATTTAAGATGTAGAAGATATTTAGGCGTATATTTGTCTCATATTTTTAGAATCTAGGTCAAAAGAAAAGAATTAGCCTACAAATTTTGTGTACACTCAAATTTTTAATTAATTTATATTAACATTGGTGACTATTTTCAGAATTATTACTTTAAAATTAGTGGACTGATAGTTGATTAATTTCCTAAATAATTATTTTTACGAGTTAATTAAATATTTACAATATTTAAATTATAAACATTTAGGTGTACTGTACATTTGTCGCACATTCTTAGGAAATACAAAACAGATGAAGAATCTGTTTCATAAACAGAAACGAAGACAAATATAAATTAATTTTAACGTTGCCAACATCTTGAAATTGAAAAAAGGAAAACATTGAACAGCTTGTGGTGGAAATACTACGTGATTTTCAGCTCTTGGCAAAATTAATGTTCATTTGTTGGCCAAAGTTTAATTTTGGTGCTACATAACCCAGTTCTTGAAATGCGTCCTTACTATACGTAAGTGCAAGATAAGCTAACATACATTTAATATTTATATTATAGAAAATTCGTTAAAAAATTGTATTTTTGAAATTACGAATTGTGTATAATTTAGTTAAAATTATTTAGTGTATTAATATCTTTGTGAACTATTAATAAATTATCAAATGCGTCCTTAAATAAGGCAAACATAATATAGGCTATCACAGATATTTATTTTCTGTATAATATTGGCTATTCTTACAATTTTGTGTAGTGGAGGAGGGAAGACCTGTCCTGTGACCTGATCACGCACCTTGGATACATCACCAATGGATATGGAGAAAATAAGTTTTTAGTCAGAGATTAACTGCCGAGTCGGTAGATTCGTGTAATATTAACCAAACCGGAACACACTTTGTTTCTGATCTCCAATCCTTTCCCCTGTCGCGTAGCTTACATGCCAGGTTTCATCTCTCGATCTATAATTTGTTGCACAGTGATGAATTATTGTATGTCACCAGAAAAAGTCTGATGGTAGTTATAAAAAGTTAATCATGTACGCATACATAAGTTATAGTTGAATATTATTATAATATTCATACCGTTACAGGAAAATAATATATATTCCCATCACGATTCATATTATATAATTATACACTACATATCGCACTCCCAGTAAAATAGTGTCATAACTCGAAAATTGTTATTTGTAAAGATATGCTATTTCGTAGTAAAATACTGTATAAAATATTTTGATAAATATGGTACAGTCTTAGGCAAAAAATGGCCGCTCTCCTGTAGCGTGAATTTTGTCTAAGTCCACTTCGGGCAGCGCCTGGTTCACACGAGTAGGGAAAGAATGTTTATTTTACATCTAATTTACTGCTTGCATATATCTTTGTTATAGATTATTCATAATCATAATACTTGACCGATAAACAGAAAAAGCAACAAACAAACAAAACAAAGGGGAAAAAGCGGAGTCTTGCGTTAAGGGCCCTATACACGCTCAGTTTAACTGCGTGAAGAACAGATAAGGAGACCGTCCCACTTTGATGTCAAGATTGGGGTCCGGAAAATTTTGGGTGAAAGTATGGCCAAATCCATAATACATGTCTCGACTTTTTTCCTATAGGCTTAGGTTCAAGAGAAAAAATATTGGAAAATTACGAGTCAAACTACTGTAGTGTAACTATTCATTGTTGCAATAAAAAATGATGTGGCTGCGTGGCCCAGGTGGTAGCGCGTTGGACTCGAGTGTAGGGAGTACATGAAGTTCGGGTTCGAATTCCTTTTCGTCATTCTTTCATGTTTTTACTTTAATACTCTTGTTCGTAGCTTCCTGAGGTGATATCATTTTTCAACACGTGCGAAAATTAATGGTTTGAAGAATAAATTTCCATATTATATTGCGTCGTATTACATTGCATTGACATGGAGTATTCCTTCAGATGATTTACATTACTACATAGGCCTATCAGTGATTAGTTGTAAACATAATGTATTGGCACTTTGTATCAGGTGTGTCAGCCACGTTTTTTTTACACATATGAAGCAGCTACTATTAAAATATCATGAAAGTCACTTAATAAATGACGTAAGTATATGCAGAAGAAATTATGATACCGCATCTAATAGCATTGGACTATAACCTTTAACATCTTCTCCTGTAAAATTGTGTCTATGTGGCTTAGGACTATGTATCATTCCTACCCCTCGAATTGTTTGTATACATCTGTAGTCTGATTAGTATAATGTGTTACTAGTCAGCGATGTATGCAATGAGGGGGAATGAAACTGTTATCTCCTGGCTTAGTTGCCTTATGACTGATACTTTATTGGTGTCACTTATGAGGTTCGGACAGTTCACTAAACAATCGTTATAATATTAACGAAAACCTCTTTTTTTAGGATCAACAGAGCTGGGTTTGAAATCATTGGATCCACTTGATGTGCCATTCTTGGAGATGACACAGGATAATGGGAATGCCACCATCCACATCGAGTTCAAGAATGTTCGTTTCGAAGGTCTCAGCAATACGAATGTCACATCAGTGAAGTAAGTCTCTTTCCATATCTTACTTACAAATGGCTTTTAAGGAACTCGCAGGTTCATTGCCGCCCTCACATAAGCCCGCCATCGGTCCCTATCCTGTGCAAGATTAATCCAGTCTCTATCATCATATCCCACCTCCCTCAAATCCAATTTAATATCATCTTCCCATCTACGTCTCGGCCTTCCCAAAAGTCTTTTTCCATCCGGCCTCCCAACTAACACTCTATACGCCTTTTTGGTATTCGCCCATACGTGCTACATGCACTGTCCATCTCAAACGTCTGGATTTAATGTTCCTAATTATGTGAGGTGCAGTTCTACATTGTGTAACTTTCTCCATTCTCCTGTAACTTCATTCCTCTTAGTCCCAAATATTTTCCTAAGAACCTTATTCTCAAACACCCTTAATCTCTGTTCCTCTCTCAAAGTGAGAGTGAAAGTTTCACAAAACAACCGGTAACATAACTGTTTTATAAATTCTAACTTTCAGACTTTTTGACAGCAGACTAGATGAAATAAGATTCTCAACCGAATAATAACAGGTATTTCCCATATTTATTCTATATTTAATTTCCTCTCGAGTGTCATTTATATTTGTTACTGTTGCTCCAAGACATTTGAATTAGTCCACCTCTTCGAAGGATAAATCTCCAATTTTTATATTTCCATTTCGCACATATACTTTGTATTTTCGGAATTTACTTCCATACCTATCGCTTTACTTGCTTCAAGTAAAATTTCCATGTTTTCCATAATTATTTGTGAATTTTCTCCTAACATATTTACGCCATCCGCATAGACAAGAAGCTGATGTAACCCTTGCAATTCCAAACCCTCTCTGTTATCCTGAATTTTCCTAATGGCATATTCTAGAGCAAAGTTAAAAAGTAAAGGAGATAGTGCATCTCCTTGCTTTACCTCGCAGTGAATTGAAAAAGCATGAGATAGAAACTGGCCTATGCGGACTCTTCTGTGCGTTTCACTGAGACACATTTTAATTAATCGAACTAGTTTCTTGGGAATACCAAATTCATTAAGAATATTTTATGAAACGTCTCAGCCGAGTCATATGCATTTTTGAAATCTATGAATAAATAAATATAAATAGATTCACCAAAGAAAGTACCATTTCCCATTGCTCTAATAGCTTCTGTGAGATGTATACAGTGATAAACATGCAGTTTTATTCTGTAGCCACAAATACTTTCAACATAAAAGTCGTTAGATACTTACGTGTGCAGTATTTTAATGCAATGTTGTAGACCCCCCCACCAAACTTGTTGCAAATGTGATACTCGAGAGGTCGAGGACGCAATATTAGGGAAACAGACCATTTCCCTGACAATTCGTCCTGGACTTCTCACATGTTATGTTGGTAATTAGTAACAAGTAGTAGGGGAGTGTTAGGTTACAACAGTGTATTAGAATAAAGAGGTAAGTATCAAACGATATTTAGTTGAACGTATTTGTGGCTGCAAACTAAAATCGCATTGTGATGTACCGAAGTACAAATGAAGTTTCCGTACAGGAATTCTGCGTTACCATGTGCTGAAGAATGAGTAGAAGGGAGATAAATCCTCTTCGGCCCTGGATTAGAAACCAGAGTTTTCAGCTCTACGTGCTGACGCTTTATCCACTAAGCCACACCGGATTCAAGTTCCGATGCCGGATTGAATCCCTCTCAGTTTAAGTTCTATCTCTCTGTTCCTCTTTTTCACCACATGGTAACGCAAAATTCCTGCACGGAAACTTCATATGTACTTCGGTACATCATAATATGATAATCGTAAGTAATCATTTTATGATTCAAGACGGCGCCTTGTTCCGTCGGATCCCGGCCATTTAGTCACTCGTAATGAGTGCACCTCTGTACATAGTGTTGGAAATTGTGCCACTGTCACATATACTGTGACACAGTAGGCTGTATGAGGATAAGTCAACAAAGGGGAACAGAGAGATAGAACTTAAACTGAGAGGGATTCAATTCGGCATCGGAACTGGAATCCGGTGTGGCTTAGTGGATAAAGTGTCAGCACGTAGAGCTGAAAACCCGGGTTCGAATCCCGGTACCGGAGAGAATTTTTTTCTCTGCTCTACTCATTCTTCATCACATAAAATCGTATGTTTATCACTATATACAGCCCACAAAAGTCAATGAAGCAAAAGAAATCTTCCTCCTTTGGTGTAGATTTTCTGGAATAGGCCTACCATTTTTATATATGATTTTAGATCCCAACAGTGCAGAGGTGACCCGTTTATGTTTATGAACATCAAAGAAGATAATTATATTAGAAATAGCAAGAGATTATTTAAGATACAGATCTCTGTGTAGAAATTCAGATCTTCATGTAGCTACAAAACTTAGTCACCGATACATTGTATGGCTCCATATGGGCACAATTTTCTTTACCCCATACGTAGAGATGGGAACGATATAGCCTATCGGTTTTTACGAAATATCGATATTTTCGTTTCGATAAATCGATATATCGATATCGAATTTTTGATTCAATATATCGTGTAATATATCGGTTTTCTCCTAAATTTATCGTTTTTTCTTGTGGAATTATTATCATTACCAACAACAACAAAATCCACACTACACAACCCCGATAATTCCCGAGAGGTGGCGCCAATGAAGGTGGACGATTAATTGTGCAACCTTGAAATATCCAATCCATTCAATACCTTGCTCTAATTGGCTGGACTGGAATTCGAATTTATTTATTTTTTTTATTTTAGTGGGTTATTTTACGACGCTTTATCAACAGCTTAGGTTTATTCGAATTCAGACTGTTTAATACACAGCATCAAATTCAAAATGCAGTGTGTGCGAACGTAAGAAAGATGGGAGGTTTAGGGGAGAGTCGGGTAGTATCGGACAATGCGTTTCTTTCATCTACCACCATAAGGTAGTACCTGAATGACATGGTAACGTTTCTCTATGCGACATCACAGAAACGTAACCATGTCAATCAGGTACTATCATCGTGTGGTAGATGAAAGAAACTCGCTGTCCGATATTACCCGCCGTCCGATACTACCCGACTCTCCCCTATCTACTACTGTTTTAATATTGTTATTAATGTTCTCCAAGGCAGGAGCAACTCCCACCCTGAAAATGAACCATCTGACCTCAAAACGGGTATCAAAACTTTTATCTCTATATTCTGAAATTGAAAGAGAAACAAGGATTTAATACCGATTTGACATTTCTTTACAGCTATGATTTTTGTGCACAAACTAGTACTGGCATTCTGTTTTATTATTATATCTTTAAGTGCATAAATATTCTATCTATCATCATCACCATTGTTGTTGGGATTGTTGGAGTGTAACAGTAACTTGCAATGGGAACTCACTATTAGAAGGATTGTATCAAATCAACTGTGAAGTTTGTCAGAATTTGTAACATTCTAAGTACGGTTTACTTACATTTAAAAATAATTATAAGTTCCGTTTACATTTAAAATGATTACGTTGTTAGGTAGAAAAGAGCATTAGCCTATATCTGTGTCTTGGATTGAATGCTATATAAAATTAGTTCGATCCCGGCCAGGCTCATGTCAGTAGATTTACTGGCATGTAAAAGAAATCCTGCGGGACAAAATTCTGACACACTGACGACGCTGATATAACCTCTGGAGTTGCGAGCGTCGTTTAATAAACCATAATTTAAATTTTAGAATAATTGAATTGTGTTCCAATATCAAATAATCAACCATACTCACTTAACTCTTTCCCACCATATTATTTAAGCTCACCTTACTTCCACCATAATTTTGATTTATATTAGGAGCTACATCATATGGTATTGAGAATGTATTGTTTATTGTTACAATTTTACATTTATGCTTTTGACTGTTATGATGTAAATTTCAATGGTAAAAAGGAATATTAAAATTTAAGTACTTTCATTGTAATACAGTAAATATACGCATGAAAATGCAATTTGCTTAAGGAATAGCGATATATCGATAATAGCTCGATATATCCATATATTTTCTGCAATATATATCGATTATCGAAATTAGGTTTGCAATATATTGCAATATCAATATATCGATATTTAAATTATTTCCTCCAACACTACCCATACGGTTCATTAAAAATTCTAGGTTCCCATACGCCGCCGTCTGGCTCCCATGACAGTAATTGAAATTTCATTATCATCAGAATTTTAAAAAATGAAATGCACTATTGTATAGTGATGCAATAACAATCTAAAAATATCTTCTGTACTTAAAATAAATATATTCCTAGTTTACAATACGTACGGTAGATAACAACCATTCCAGATGAATTCGACAGCCAGAAGTCTGCTTATTCAGCACAAAAAATTTCAAATTCTACGGAGATTGAAACCAAATCTATGGCAATCTGATTTTAGGTAATTTTTTCTAATTTTTCGTACATCTTAACAATCTTTCCTTGTAAAATTATAAATTTTGTGGTAAATATCGGTAATCTCGCTTCCTAAAATCTGCCCTATATTATTTTAATAACAATGAAGAAGGAGAAACAGAATTTTGAGACTCCCCGAAATCACATACGACATTGAAAATGATCACCATTTGCTTGAATAAAGACTCCACATCTAGTCAAGGTGTTTAGAAACACATTCTGAAGTTTCTGGCAACTGTTAGAGGGCACGGCATTTTAAATTTCGGTCTTAAGTTCCTACAAGTTTCGTGGTTATTTTTTGTAAACGTTACGTTTGAGGTTACTATACAGGTGAAAATTACGCATGGAAAGATCATAGGATTGAGGTTGTTCTAATTATTGGCTGATTTTTGTTAATCGTTAAATATACGCCGCAAATATTACACGGAATAATTGTGAGCTGTATATGTTACACCGCAGCGGTCGACAAATGTAGTACATTGAGTACAAATACTGGGTGTTCATTTCAAAGTGTGTCATGACGTCACTGTTGTGAGCCAGCGATTTGAAGCGAGTTTCAGCTTTTATGTCAGAGAAGTTGTTTATTAATCAAGGCGTTCAATCTGAACTTGAGAACGTGTACGGTATAACTTGAATGTCGTAGCAACAGATGGTGATCTGTACTGTCTGTGTGCTACCATAACCTCTTTCGAACTGCGTTTTGCGCGGCCAAGTCGTACGCAGGGTATTTGTTATCATCGGTTGCGTACGGCAACATTCCACAATACAAATAAAATGCTCCGTGTCCATGTTGTCCGTCGAAGTTGATGTCAACAAATACGTAAGTAATCGTCTTAACCCTCTCCCCATATCCCGACAGTAAGAAAAAACCCACCTCAGTACATGTTTCTAAACAGTTCACATTCCTGCCACTACCGGCGTTACCGTAGATATCGGTAAGTACTCTTCAGAATGATCGCCGTACTTGCTAGGCAACTTCTCTGACACATAGGTTATACACCTCTGCGGAAGTGTAGGAAGATTGAATTCTCTAGGCTCATCGACTAGCCGTATGACGGCATACAGCGAGCCATGACACACTTTGAACTGAACAGCCAGTAGAACGCGATTTCTCAACCCCACTCTAGTTCGCCTGCACCGGCAGGTTTAGCCAAGCCCCTACAGTCTCGGCTGCGCGGAACGAGGAAACCGGGGCAAATTGAACGCTGCGCTTGCCGCCATGATGTTGGAGAGGAGACGCATAATAGCAGTACGTAAATCACACAATTTAACGCTGTGATGTGTCCATTTTCGATGTTTAACGGAAAATTAGGACGAAATAAATATATTCAAAGTTTCATTGATATGGGTCAGAGCATTAAAGGAAAGAAAATAAGTACCCAGCAATTGATAGAAAACATGCTCATACATCCATAAATAGACCTACACAATACACATTATAGAATGTATAATTTTACGTTAATCAGCATAATGTTAGGTTTCAGAGAACTGTTCACAGAGAACTGAAAAAAAGCGCACATTTATTTTCTCTGTGACAAGGTGAAATAAATAAGGAAAAAGGAAAGCAGTGACTATAAATATAAAAAAGGAACGATCCGCTACCTAAGCGAGCATACATTGTGAGATTAATGAATGACTGTTTTGATACTTATTTTTTCCAAATTTGGGCCCCAAAATATTTTTATAAAACTAATCTAGAATTTAAGTCGTTTCAGCAATGACATTTCTACATAAAACAAATGAAAATCACGTACCAATTAGGATCAATGTCAAATTTTTACATCTACTCCCTTTCAAATCAAGCATTTCTGAATGTAATCCTAATTGCTATTTGCAAAAATGGCATAATATAATATATTATGTGAAGTTCTGAATTCATTCTTGAGACAAGATTCTATTGTTTGGCTCGATTGGAAAATACAAAGACCGTAGAAACTAGAAACCCTGATAAGGTTAGACTGATGTGAAATTTCAATTTTCTAAACTAATTGTAGGTAGATCTCTGAAATTTTGTAGTTTTAATTTGTAATTTTAAATTGTGTAAATTTAGGTTTTTAAAAATTGCTACTATTTTGGCCAGAATTTTTGTCTACGTGTCAGACCTTCAGGAACAAAACTTACTATACAATTTTCCTTTTTATTTTACTAAAAATATAATTAAAAATATTTAATACACCAAAGTGTAAAAACAGAAAAAAATTCAACTCGAGCGTAATAAAATTAATATAAAAAATACCGTTTATTGATATTCTGGCTGATGTGTGTGTATGTGTATATATATATTATATATATATATATATATATATAGTAAATTTATTCCAACTCAACAATGTAACTTTTATTTAAAGCAACAATAATAATCACTTTCTACAATTTAATTCTGCTCCCGTCAACAATGGGATCTCCACTCCACACAGTAACACATTATTCGTTATTGCACTCCACAGACGACAGTGACAATTACTTGAATTATTGAGAACAACACTGTACTGCTAATTTTAACTAATGTTCACGAAGCACTATTTACAAATCAGAACTGCCAGTTCTCAGTTCACAGTTCGTTTGCCTTGGCTAGTTCTTCTAGCTCAGTCACTCGAGTTCACAGTATCTCGAACCACAGACCTTCAGAGACAATCCGCTGAACTTCGAAATCAGGTCCCCCAACTGTAGTCCACTGCACTCAAACTCAGGACTTCCGGCTCCACACTTACGGACACAACTCAAGTCGAACTTCGGTCTCAAAGCTGGCTTCACTGCTACACAAGACTGGCTGGCTTGCTGTCCACGACTTTAACAACACTGCTACTGTTCACTCGCGTCTCTTCTTTTTATAACCAAAGCATAGTTTCTGGAGAGTACGATTTCCCGAACAATCGACAGATGCCTAGAAGATTTCCACGGATGTCAGGATGGCATTCTCGAATAATCTGGATATCTCCCCTCTCTGCCGCGGTCGCTCCCTCTCTTCTCCCCCCTCCTTTCTACGCCACAGCACATGCCACAGGAAGCAGATGCGCGCGCACTTGCGCCGAATCACGGCCGACCTTGTAATCCTTCTGCCGGTCGTGAGATCGTATCCCAGCTCTGTCACAATATATATAATATATATATATATATATATATATATATTATCAGGTAGTAGGCCTACATCTCACTTGACGATATGTGTCAGAGGAAGAGCAATTGTTTGTATGCATCTGAAGTCTGATTAGTGGAATATGTAGCTAATAGGCGAAGTAGGCATTGTAGGGGGAAAGGAACTGACCACCCCATTATCTCCTAGCCTAGTTGTCTCATGAGTGATGGTGATGATGATGATGGTGTTACTTATGAGGTTCAAACCTGTCTTCGGACAGTTGACCAAAACAACAATAACAACAAAAAATATGAGTGTTAGGTATGATCCTGATAGTAAGTTTTGTTAAGAACATAATCAAAAACCTCTACAAAAAATCATGCATGTAGTACAAAATCTGTACAAAGAGTAGCATTTTTAGCAATGTAAAATTTACAGAAAATTAAAGTGGCGAAAACTGACTTCAAAGTTTGGGATGATAATAATGAACAAGGTCTCTGTCTTTTCTATTACCTAGGCATTTTGAAACATGTAGACCTAGCATATTATATGCAGAACTTAGCTTTATATACACTACCACGCTGTGCACACCTAACCTACACTAGTAAGTAAAAATGACGACTGAAAAAAGAACTATGTAAACTTATGAAAACACTATACTAGATAAATATTATTTACAAATCGCTATAGACTGTAGACACTATTATAACACTAACAATAAAACTGTTAGAAACTTGCAAATATTTATTGTATCACAAACAAAATCCAAGCATGTAAAACACGTTGTTATGGCTACTAGCAACAGGTGGAATTTTCATTTAGACAAGAGTTCTGCTCTCCTTTGTAACTGAATATCTCTCAAGGGGAAGCAGGCTTTGAAGGAGGCCTAACATCTGTTGGATTCTACAGAATGAAGAAATATTTCGAGAAGTCGAGAAGCTACACTGGCTCAATCTGAAATCTAATATAATAAATAATGTATGATATATAGCGTAATTTCCAAAATGGTCGCAGAATTCAGAGTGGAGGGCGTGGATGTAGCATTTAAATTAACAGTCAGAGCGAGCAGCCTTTTAAAAATGTGACCCTAAACAGCTGATAGACCGGTCGTATGGCCATGATAATTGGCAGAGAGCATCTTTTTGAACAAAAATACAAAATCTCACATCAGTGCATCCTTGGGGACATTATACTGAAATTACTAACTTCCATATTTTTAAAGCTAAATTCACAAAATGTTTATCACTATTATATCTGATTAATAATAACATATTATGTACAAAATTTCGTCCCTCTATGGTAAGTGGTTTGCATTTTATTGGTAACTTAATAAAATATTGTATAGATTTTTACAAGAAGTCCTTTGCGCCACAATTTATATTATTTTTAATTGATATTCACTTGTATAATTCTTTATATACATTGGAACAAACATTACTATTGGAATTTTCTGTACAGTGAATGGGTAAATTACTAGGAATTTTTATGACTATTAATTTTTTTATTTTTTATTTTATAAGTAAAAATTCTAGTAATTAACTGATTAATTTTACAGCAAAACCCTATAGTAAGCTTTGATTCCATATGTAAGCATCCATATAAGTGATTATCACTTAAGAATAATGTCAATTGTAGTGCAAGCGACTTTTTATATAAAGCGGTTCAATATTTTAATAAAATGATTAATAAAATACAAACCACCTATCTTTAGGCGGATGCAATTTTGTACACTTGTCACCATTAAGCAAATGTACCAGTGATCAAAATTTGGTGAATCTAGCTTTGTAAGTATGGTAGTTATTGATTTCACTGTTGTGAACTCTTAAAACTAATGAACTTCGAGAGATTTCAGTATAGCGTCCCCTTATTTGTGGAAGCCGGCGAGTTTGCACGAAGAATGCAGTTGGAAATGTTTAGATTTATTGTTTTTTTATTTGCAACATTGTTGTTTTCATTTGTTACTTGTAATTTATTAAGTTTATGATGCTGTCATACCTATAACTGTGACAGTGGCGGTTCCTGCATATTTCTTAAGAGGAGGAAAGAAGTTAACAGCACGAAATGACACCTTCTTGAATGAAACATGCTACAAATCAGCCTACATGCATACATGTAAGACCAGGTAGTGTTGGCCTTCCCTTCTGTATAGCAATAATCTGTTCTTGTAAACTGAATCTCCTAAATTGTCCAAAATATATTATGTTTTCACTTCCATTCATTGTTGAATAATTGCGAAAATTAACAATTACAAGGAAATTCACAACCTCGTAGCATTTTTCGAGCATACTACAGCATCACACGTATTGGAAGAGACTAACTACTAACTCGTAACCGGAACCGTTTTACGGAAATGGAAATGGGAAATAATCTGAGGAAAGCGAGAACACTGCACCCACCCACGTGGTCTGTGTTGCCACATGTACATTTTACAAGTTCAGTACCACATGAAGAATGTCAGTTCTTGTAAAGTCATACTATCATTATTGTTCAAACCTGCCGGTGGCCGATTAATTTTTTATGTTAAAAATGATGTAGTTTGGAGTACCTACTTTCAGTTTCAAATATATTTATACAAAACTGACAACTTGGCTGTTGCCCTGTCTAGTAAACGATGAATAGAAGTGAATTTCAGGGGCCAACTACATAGAACTACTTCCTCTTTGTTTTACATAAACCCGACTTTAACTTTCAAATATCCACGAAAATTTCAAACCATGAATAGTAGCCTATATAAAGTGCAATGAATAATATTTTTGATTTATAATTTTAAAAAAGTTTACATGGTGTCTTTCATAGCGTTGCGTTAAAACTGTTTTTGTTGTGTCTCCTCCTAGATGTGTTATAATCTGGTTGAATGCAACATCGTTAGATGGCAGCGGTAGCGAGCTTGTTGCACGACCAGTCGGTTTCTATTTCCCGCCCATGACTGATTCAGAGGAGGATCTCCTCCCTCTCCGTTCGTTCATTTACTTGCTTTAAAACTCTGCTTCTTTCTCTGGCCGCTAGTGCGCTGTTGTCTATGTGTGTTAACTGCAGTAGAGGAGGAATGGAGTGCCTTTCCTCCACACAGAAAATCTCTCATCTTTCTAACAGTTTTCTACAGCACATTAGCGCGCGTCGTTTAAAACTCGATCAACCGAGTTTTTCTTATAGCTGTGAAATTAAAAATGATCGAATCTTCCTCGAATTTCAAGGCACATATTTCATTTGGTATTTACTTTTAAAAGAAGAAAATGTGAGGAGGACGTTCCTCCCTTCCCTCCCCCGAGGAACCGCCACTGAACTGTGATGTGTATGAAGGAGTGTATTGAACACTTAAATGCATATTTATGCTGTAATAATTATTAAATGAAGTTTTTATACATTAGTATTTGACTGACAATAATGTTCTAAAATATAAGAAGATCCTTTAGAAGTTTCTGTCCTTCAAATTAAAAATATCCGAGTTTTACCTTAAATATTCCTATCCCACGCGTGTTGAAAAGGAATAACAATGGCGGCCAACTCGGTGATTGCGCTACTCTGGTATATCCACGGACTCTGGTATGGGATAGTCTGGACATCTGTGACGAAACTTACAAATTAATGCATTTACAGTAGAACACATTTTTAAAACGCTTTTATTCTGTAAATCAACTGCTACTAAAAATTTTCTTCCCAATACAGTAGCGAACAATTTCGATTGCTGCCCGAAATTTAACTAAGATGATACGGAAGCAAGTAACGTAAGTGCCGATAGCTTAATTGAATCGATGCACGCTGTAACCACTCTCAAATTATAAAATGATTTCTATGATTATGTTAATAATAATAATAATAATAATAATAATAATAATAATAATAATAATTATTATTATTATTATTATTATTATTATTATTTTCATAACTGAGATCCTAAATGACTTGTCCACGAGCTGCCATTGAGAAAAATAAGCCAGTACGTGTCATTACCAGAGCTAGGAACTTCGTACCGATCGCTATCGCCCTATGAAGAGTACGTCCAGCCTGGTGCGATGGTATTATTATAAAGAAAATTATAATGAAGGCATGAGAAGTAACAATTACATTATAGATTTGATCATCTCTAATTAGTGAACCTGTCATCAAAACACAGCTACAGGTACTCATAGAAATAGGAACGTACAGTGGAAAGGAAAACAAACTCGTCGTCAAGGCAATATTCCCGTTTCCGGAAAAAGAAAGACCCATGGGGCATACAAATTGTTACATACATATAAATTGACATTGATACAATTGCTCTTTACATATTTACATCATTTACACCTATAAAAATAACACAGGGTGTAACATTTACTGAAATAATGCAAAACAACAGGTTAATAGTAAAATAACACATTTCGTAAATCTTGAAACGTTTACTAAGTAAAAACCAAAGAGGGAAATAAACTAAACATACATACATGGATGCATACATACATAGGCATACATATATACAAACATACATACATACATACATACATACATACATACATACATACATACATACATACATACATCATAATTTTTAAAAGTATTAGCGATAGTATAGATTTTTTTTTAATTTGTAAACAGAAAAACTAAATAGACTAAAATAGTGTTGTATAATATATTTAAAAGATCCAACAGTAGCATAGAAGTCAACACATTGTAAATAGTAAATTTAGTGAAAGTAGTTTAATTTGTTAAACAGTATATTTCTAAACATACTTTTCAAAATGATTAGCAATAGTATTGATTTTTAATCTGTAAATATAAAAAGGGAATCGGTACTAAAATAGTGTTATACAAAGTATTTAAAAGCTTCAACAGTAGCATAGATTTAACATGTTGTAAATAGTATATTTAGGGAAAGTAGAATAGGCTAGCAATAATGTATATACATTGTATTCGGAAGAGTTGGCAATATTGTAATGTGTAGTCTAGTAGCATGTAGTATTGCATTTTTGTAATGGAACATGCTTGTAAACAAGGATTTAAAAAAAATACACATGCATACATGCATACATACATACATACATACATACATACATACATACATACATACATACATACATACATACATACATACATACATACATAGTGCTAGAAAACTTACTGTGTTTATGCAGAGAATGAATCTCGCTCACATTTTCAGTAGAACAATATGTTGTTACTCTAACGTCTTCCATACTGCCGATGTGACCCTGTTGCATGCAGTAAGGGTTTAACATGAATATGATGCACTGCAAGGCGGCCGTTGGTCGCGCAGGTCGCCCATTTTGTATGCCCATTTCCTGGCTGCTCGCACCCTGAATAACGAGATCGGTACGAAGTTCCTAACTCTGGTCATTAAGTGTGTGATTCATCTATATTTTCTGAACTCTTCGTAATGTTTTTATTCACGGACTCGTGTTTGAACAAGTAGGCCTATCAATAAAACAAAACATTTCTTTCTTGAATGCAGAAGGGATTGGTTTTTAAAAGAATGTTCGATTTTACGTACATAAAAAGACAGAGAAAATACTTGTACAGGGACATCATTTTATTTTTACTTCAATTTTTATTGTACCTGAGTTTTTGAATATACTTCACTCCCACCCCTTCTACTAATGAAGTTCAACCGTTCTCCACACAGATCCAAGACCGCATAGTAGCCTTATGGTCATAGTAAACAGTAAAAGGTAAAAAGGTAAAGGTATCCCCGTAACATGCCATGAAGGCACTTGGGGGGCATGGAGGTAGAGCCCCATGCTTTCCATGACCTCGGCACTAGAATGAGGTGGTGTGGTCGGCACCACGCTCTGACCGCCTTTTACCCCCGGGAAAGACCCGGTACTCAATTTTATAGGAGGCTGAGTGAAGCTCGGGGCCGTTCTGAAAGTTTGGTAACGAGAAAAAATCCTGTCACCACCTGGGATCGAACCCCAGACCTTCCATCCGTAGCCAGCTGCTCTACCAACTGAGCTACCCGGCCGCCCTTATAGTAAACAGTACGTTCCAAAAATATGTTCGCGTTTTCCAATGAGGAAAGAGCTTTCAATATTGAATCATTTTCGCACAGGTACTGTCGTCCATTTGCCTACGTCGTGTCCCGGTTTCCCCCACCTGCTTTTATTCGCCAGCTAGTGGCTGGGCTGTCTTAGCTCTTTTCTGAGAACATTAATTTCTATTAGGAATTGGACGTCTACGTAATATTATACAACTGTTTCAAATAACTTAAATAAAAGGGCCTCGTTAAGTAATTAACTGTCACGTGATTTTCCTCCCCCCCTTTCTACGACCCTGCGACAACATCACTTGAACGGACAGTAGATGGCATTTCTGAGTAATTTTATCTTTTCCGATCGGAAGATTAAATTTACAGTACGTATAGAGTAGGTACAGAATATTTCAACATGAGTTACTCGTACGAAGAACGAAACTGGTAATTGGAATTAGGTACAATAGTCTATAATGCGATAATATGCACAAAAGAACTGAAGCCCGTATCGAAATGAACGGCCACCATTTTCAAAAATGTGTTTAAATATCCATATTATGATTATTTTTCAATTTAACTTCATTCTCTATATTGTACGCTAATGTGCTGAACAGTACAATATACATTGCATAATTAATACCTCTGAATGCATAGCTCAATTCGTGAGTAAAAACACTTACTGTTAATACAGTACTGCATTTTGATTAAACAAAAACCTAATGAAAATTATCAAAACTCAAAATTGCGATATTTTCTAGTTTACATAAATGGATGAACTACTTTTCTTCCCTCCTATACCTAGTAAAGTGATTTGTATTTTACGCCAGTATCATCGAACTCCAGTCTTGGAAGGGGGAGCAAGCGGTGTTTCCGGTTTTAGATCTTTAATCCAGAGATACAGGCAGGTTAATATTAAAAATGTTAGTAAAAATAAAATGATGTCCCTGTATAAGGGGTTCTTTTCACAAGAAACGAAGCGCTTAGCTTAATCCTATTATTTGCTGTCTTAAATTCAATCTATTTTCATAAAATGTGGACTCGAGTAATTTTGCAGTGACAGTTACAAATTTCGAATTATGCATTTTAGTACAAATTTTGACAATTGATTGATTTTGTTTCAGAGCCAACATTGAGGAACACAAATTGGAGATCACCAGTAGACTTCCATACTTGGACATTATGGGGAACTTCAACGCAGAAGGAGGCGTGCTTTCTTTTCCAATATCTGCTCAGGGTGTTTTCCACGTGAATACAAGTGAGTTATTTTGAACAAAGAGCTACCATAAAATATAACATTTTTCAGAGCTTGAAACATTTTTTGTTACTGAAGTGCACAGAATGCCCTGTCGGAGAGTTTTACAGTAGGTGAGAGCATGTGGTTCTGCGAACAATGTTGAATTGTAGACATTGACAACAGCCGGGCAACTGAACGCTCCGTGGAAAGGGTTCTTGCTCACGAAATACTACTTCCACCTTTTCAGAGCAAAACAGGTGTCCGGAGATGGATTACAAATTACAGATATATCGCGCATGGATATAATAGGAATCATATTCATTCTCTCACCGATTAATAGGCTTTAAATGGGATTAAAGTGAACATATTTGAAATAATTAGAATATTCGCAATTAAGAAAATAAAGTTACACAGTGGATAATAAGAGTACATACGTAGTATGAATTCTTTAATAATGTGCCACTGTGTGTGTTCGTACATGCTGTACTTTTTATGTACTGTAATTACTAGGAGGCGGATGTTGATGAAAAGTCATCTTATTTTTCACATTAGGACGATGCCTAATAATATAGAAATCCTTTCTATGTTAATATCAACGTAAAAATTATTTTTTATTGCATTTTTTTTGCATTTTTCACGTTTTTGAACTAATAGGTCATTTATATATTTTTTGGACATTTTTTTGTCATTTTTAATACTTTGAAGAACTTTTAGATAATTTGGAATGCATTTTACTTTCATCTTTACCGATAGGTCGTTAAATCATTTTCTAACCAAATAGGTCGGTAGTAATTACCTACTGAATAAGTGAATAACAGTGAAGTTTGAGTTTTATAGTTTGGAACAAACTCTAACGTCCATCCCTCATTCCACTAAAGGCTTCACTTTACACAACGGAAGTAATGTAAAATGCTTGACAGCAGCTTAGTTTAAGTGAGGACTTTGACCGTTACTGTTCTTTTGTCGGAACGAGACTGTCTTTAGAATTTCTGTTTGGAAGGAGGGAAACTTTCACTATGTCCTGGACAGGACATTGTGTCCTCAACATGGTTCGAAAGGAATGTACTACAGTAGTAGATAGTTTTTTTTTAACACAAAGATTGCAAGGATGCGCCCAAAATTTGTTTTGTTATTCACACTCCCTCATCTGGAAGATTTGGTAACAAAAGTGAAGCGCGGAAGGAAGAGGAGACGGAGAATGAAGGCACTGATATGGATCACTCCTGATTGAAACACATTGTAAACCCTCATTAAAATCTATAGTTTTCCCTTAAAACTCTCATTCTGTTGCATGTTCTTTTCCTTTATCTTTGCCAAATTCCAGGAAGTTGCCTCCTCTCTCCGAGATTTGCAGAACATTCATTGAAACAAGGTGAATAATTTTTAAGAAGTTGTGGTGCGAGTAAGGTTAATAATACTTAAACGTCATTTTCTTTCAATTTCATGTCATTTTTCCATTAGTTTAAGGGTATTTTAATGATCATTTTTAGTAGTTTTTTAGGTCATCAACATCCGCTACCTAGTAATTACCACCAGACTGTTCTGGTGACAAATAATAATTCATCACAAATAATTCATACCAAGATACAAAACACTAAGAACAGTCAATGTATTATAAATATCCGTGAAATTTGGTATTGTCTTATTTAACGAAGCTTTTAAATAACTAGATTATGTAGCGTCAAAATTCAACTATGGCGACAGACAATTTTTCCGACACACCTATTATGTCTCATGGGTTTTTACATGCAGCAAATCACGTATTCCCCACTGCAAGCTGTTCAGTCTCTCTCTCTCTTTATATATATATATATATATATATGTGCATCTATCTGTCTGTCTATCTATCTATCTCTATACAGGATGTAACGAAAATAGTGGGCAAAACTTCAGGTATGGATTCATGTTATATGAACATGGGTCCGGAAATGCGAGTGTTTTGGATTAAGAGTACGTTATCGAAAAGAATTATGCTCTTAATCCAAGGGGTGTGTGTGTGTGTGTGTGTGTGCGCGCGTGTGTGTGCGTGTGCGCGCGTGCGTGTTTTTTTCTAAACTAAACATCTTGTTAATTTGTAATGTTATTAAGTAAATATTCTTCTTAAGTCAAGCCTATTTATTAAGCAGTCTGGTTTTATATAACATTAGACGCCTCATATGTTTTTCCTAAATTTCTCTATTATAGTTTTATAGTATTTCAGGATAGTGTCCATTGAAACAGTATTATTCATATTATGTGTTAAAATAGAGGTTAATTTAGAGGTTAATTATAGAGGTTAATTTACTCGAAGCATCTCGTACTAGCTAATACATGCTGTAAGTTTAAATTAATGCATCAGAAGCTTACGGTAAACATTTAAAAGCTTGCCGGTTGGCAAGATTGAAAAGTTACAGATTAGGACAGAGAGATAAATAGGACAGTGTTGAGAATGTGATGATAAATAATTTAACAAATCTTCATTTAATACTCTAGAATAGGCCTGCAGAACTGTAGCTCTTTTACCCCACCCACCTTTTATACCTGTGCGGTCACGGCGTTCTAGTTACGCTCGGCTGCATCAACATTCATTCTCGGGGTGGAAGTCGATCATCCCCAATAGAAGTGGAGTGAGGCTGACGTCATAGTTCCCCTACTTTGCGAGTTCTGCAGGCCTGCTCTAGAACCATATTCGTTCTTGATATGTAATTAGTATTTTGAGAATTGAGGACACCAATTCGTAGCATAATTATTCGGTTTGCGAAATTTGTTTGTTTCCAGCGGACGTCATTGTGGTGCTCATTGTATACTATGTTCCTTCAAACCTCTACCTCGCAGTAGAGAGGCTCACTATCGACCTCATACCCTCTGGTATTACCTACGACTTCGATAAGTACCTGGATGGAGACAACAAGCTGGGTATGTATCTACACGAGTCTGAATTTACGAATTAATGACAAGAACACAATTTCATTACAGAACACTGCCTTTCACACCCACAGAAATTTCAGATTTCTCTCAGGCTACTAATGTTTGTTCATTCCTTGTCTGCATTCTTTATTTCCTGATTTCTTTTCTTTCCTTTCTCGGATTTTAGGCGGAAATCATTAAAATTTTTCCAATTCTTTGTTTAACTGTTCATGTTTAAAATGGCATATCACATATGATTATAATAAAATTATGTCCATATTAACTTGTCGTTTTTTCTGAGGAGGGAGCGTAGTATGTGTATATAAATCTTATTTTAAGATTTATTTTAAGCAAGTTAATTTTTCCCTAAAAATAAACCCCTCTCTCTACTTCTATTTAAACTAAAAAGCTAAATTTGACAGACCTTGTTGTTTTCTGATAAGCTGCCAATGAATCAATTATATTAGGTTACTGTTCAGTCAATATTATTAAATATTAAAGTAATATGAAGTTACTTACGGAGATGATGTTCTTAATATTTAACAATTTTGCATTCAATATAAGTAAAATTTAAAACATATTATATCTGGTTTGCATTCAATAATAATGTAATTAAAACACATTATATCTCGTTTCAGACATTTCTATGCATCCTAAGGTCCATAAAAAAACATTACGACCAAGTTACTATCCATCTGTAATTATCTCTGCTGGACATTAGTTTCATATTTTTGAATCTTTGATTCGATAACTGATAGTATTTGACAGCATATATCACAGATGTAATTTTAACAAATATGTAGAACTAATTCATTCAACATACGTTGTTCAACTGTTTTTGATTGCATTCTAACTATTTTATGATTAAGAAATATCTATTGTGAATAATACTTTGTAATTCTGGTTTTTCCATATTAGACAATGATGTACAAATACTTTACAAATCACATATGCACTCTGATATGCTCCTAAAAAACTCATCTGAGTTTCTAGTTTTTGTCGTAATGGCACAATTAATGCATGTTGTAAGTTGTTAACCAGATAATTCTATAATATGTTTCTGTCATGTTCAGATGAGACCTGATGATGCCGTAAAGCGAATAAAATAAAATAAAATAAAATAAAATAAAATAAAAAAAAATAAAAAATAAAAAAAATAAAATTTCTTTTTATACTCAATAATATAATTCATGGTTTTAAGTGATAAGTATTGACTGAACAGTAAGCTAATATAATTGATGAAAAGCTAAATTTTCACGAATTCTGTATTTGGATGTTTTACATGTACTGAAGCAATGTTTTTGAAATTTGTCAATTCTTTTAGACACTACAAGGGGTAATGTACTAATAATCGTTAAAAAATATACGAGTGAGGCAAAAATTATTTCTCAACGGAATAAATTCAAGAAAAACTTCGAGCATAAATTTGGTTTTCATGACCAGTAAGACAGTCAGCTGTCTAGCTTCAACAGTTTTTGGGGAAATGTTCCTTATATAAGACATTTTAAGTTACATTGACAAGATAAGGTAATTTGTGTCACCTTAAGATTAAAATATTAGTAATTGAATAGTACTAACGAAGGAAAAAATGTAATAACTGTACGTTTAATATTAAAATATTTTACTTTTTATAAACGATTAAGAAATAGAAGACGAGCTAATTAATGACTTCGCTTAAATGAAACCAAGGCTTCACCCTTTGCTACATCAGTGATTGATACCTATTTTAAATTAAAGTGCAATTATTTTGACGTAAAACTACGTCTTTCCACAGTGTGGATTAGGGGATACGGAAGGAATTTCGGATGTTCCAAAAAGTGCAAAATTTGAAACTCTTCTGCTTGGAAACTGTAAAAGCTACGTTAATGATTTATTTACAGTGGAATAGAAGGTAGATGTCGCTTGTTAATATGTAAACTGATCTGACCAGATGTGTGAGGGGCAAGGAGGGCACGGCGAAAATGCCTAGACGCGGCGCCGCGGTGATTCAGAGCCGATTGCATCAGTGTAGCTTCAGATACCCAAGCGAGCAGTAACTGGTTCTGTAGATTAAATCTATAAAAATGCTACTTGTTTACGAGTTAAATTACGAGAGTTACGAGACCCAGTTTATGAGGGTAGGAATGAAAATTTCAAATATGCCCAAGACATTCGGAGAAAAATAACATCGCGACTAGCGAAATGCTCTAAGGAGTATGGCCGAGAGTTCAAGAATTCAGAAAAGACCACACATTAATGAAAATTATTTATTTTGAATGCTGCATTCGAAGTGGAAATGAACTTTATGTGTAGTCATTAATGGGAACAGTGCTACTGTAATAGTATATTACGATACAAGATTTTGTAATGCACTTCAAAAATGTGTATTGTACATTTTTTGTCTATTTCAATACGCTATAGTTTTATGTTATGAAGAAAAGTTTCCCTAGCAACAAGATTCTGTGTGGGAATTGTAACTTTCATGGCCTAGCAACAATAGCTGTAAATACAGCAAAAACACTGTGGTGCAAAAATTTATTATGAATGAATGAATGAATGAATGAATGAAGTGCATTTATTTATACACAATAGATATACACAAGATTCTGTATGGCCATTCGTGTTATAACTATGCACAATTTGAATCTTAAAAAAAAGGAGTACTAATAATAAAATAATAAAATAATAATTATTATTATTACTATTATAAATTGTCATTACCATAATTATCATTATGACAATTACAACTAAACCAATGTCATACCAAATTTCACAAAAATAATTCAAATAATAGAAGTAAAATAAATGTAAGATGTGAAAAAACACAGTGAAATATAAACAATTAAATTCAATTCCTTATCAAAATTTCAATAACAGTCCAAATAATAAATATACACATAAGACATAAAAAAAACACAAGAAATAAAAACAAGTAGGAAAAGAACACAAAATAAATACAGAAGAATATTATCCCTAACTACCTTATTTGCATAGTAGGTGGCTTCGAGATGAAATAATATTCAAATATTTCTGTGATTCAGATGTTTGTAATTATTGTCTTGTTTTATTGCAGTTACAGAAAAATTAAATGGACAACTCAATTTACTTTTCTATTAGCCTACTTTTAGTAGCATACAGTAATTCTACGTTTGAAAGCTTGCAATATAGCACAGCTGTGTTCTACAATCTTTTGCTTATGGAAATTATAATTGTTTAGCAAGTATATGTAAATTATATATTGTATAAGAAGTTAAAACTAGGCCTTTGTGTTGCAACTGGAAATGTACTGTAAAGAGGGATAAACTTGACCATAATAAAAAATATACATCTTATTACACAACTTTTAACACTATAACACTTCGGAATATGTGTTATATAGCTTTCGTGTGTTAAACATTATAGCACCTGGTTGAATAGTTTCAGCCTGTTGTGGGCCATCTTCAGAACTGATTGGTGCAGGTCTTGTCGCCTTTTGTTTGCGTTTTCCTGTGAGGTGTGTTTGTGTAGTGTAATGTGGAGTCAAAGAGTGTGTGTTTTCTGAAATTGAGTTGTGTGTTGAGAATTTCATTTGGATGTGTTTTTGTGTGTCTATATATTTCGTATGTCCCGCGCCGTGGCGTCGCAGTCTAAGGCATCCTCCCTAGGACTCGCGTTACGGAATGCGCGCTGGTTCGAGTCCTCATTTTTGCCAGTGTATGGGACCGGTGCCCACCCAGCATCATGATGCACTTTGGGAGCTACGATAGGTAGCGAAATCCGGTTGCGAATACCAGCTATAACGGCTGGGGGAATCATCGTGCTAACCACACGATACCTCCATTCTGGTTGGATGATCGTCCACCTCTGCTTCGGCATGTGGGCGTAAGGCCAGCAGCCGGCTGGTCGGTCCAGGCCCTTCACGGGCTGTAGCGCCACGGATTATTATTTTATATATTTCGTATTGTTCTAGTGTGTTTAGTTTCTCGCTTTTTGGTTGACTGTATAATTTCCATATCTGTGTTTATGTCGTTGTTGGTGTGGTTAGCATTTCCACATGTTTTGTAATTTTGTTATGTTATACAAAACACTTCCGCAAATGCAGAACACATCATAAATGCTAACCACACCTACAGCGACCTAAACACAGATATGGAAATTCTGTATATTCAACCAAAAAGCCAGAAATTAAACACACTAGAACAATATGAAATATATAGACATATAAAAAAACACATCCAAATGAAATTCTCAACACACAACTCAATTTCAGAAAAAAAAACACACACACACACTCACACACTCTCTCTCTCTTTGACTCCACATTACACTACATAAACACACCCCACAAGAAACGAAAACAAAAGGCGCCAAGATCAACACCAACCAGTTCTGAAGATGGCCCATAACAGGCTGAAACTAGTCGATCAGATGCTATAATATTTAACACACGAAAGCTACATAATACATATTCCGAAAAAAATATTTATAAGTCGTATCTGTGACTTAAAATAATAAAAAATAATATTTAATGAATGTAAAAAAATAATGCACTTTTATGTTCAGTGCACCTTTCGTCCACTTTCCCATGAAAAACCTGAAATGATGCCCCTGACAGAGACTGAATCGTATTTAATGTTCTTATATGAATGTGCAGGTGAAGCAATGAACGTGTTCCTGAACGAGAACTCTCATGAAGTGTTCAGTGCGATGAAGCCGCAGATAGTGGACATGTTTAGTCAAGTGATGACCGACGTTTCTGATAAGGTGCTTCACAACTTCCCGGCAGATATACTACTTCCTGAATAGAGAACGCATCATTCAGTCTTTTCATTATTTTGTATGAGAATAGAAGCTTCAAGACAAATTGTAGCATTATGCAAGACATCTGAATGGTTCAATATGTTAAAGAGACTCCTCATGGTCTTATTTTTATACGTAACATCAGAAAATGAAATGAAATTTGAATCATTCATCTGAGGGAAAACTAATAATATAAGAAATTCATCGAGCAGACTAATTTAAAGATCAAAGAAACTTTATTTTAGAATGTATCTGAATGGAAATGAAACCAGCTGAAATGTATTAATATCTCAAATTATCAGTTTCGACAGTTCAAAAATTTATCGAACAAAGACTAAGTTAATTACTATAAAAGAAAATCTTTGAATAGTTAGAAAGACATAAGTACAGTTCAGATTTATTTAAAATTATTATTTTGATAGTGTCAGTGACAAAAAATATGTGCGAGTTTGCAAAATTGATTAATAAAGACCAACTCCGGAGTTGAAAGAACTTCATACTATAGATTAATCAGTGTCTGATTAAGAGTCGATCGAACAAAAAATAACTTAGCGAAAAAAATCTGGTCTTATCTTCGAGAAATTAAGCACATCTCAAATTTATTTGGATAAATCAGTACAGACAGACTGATTTCTGCAATTTTTCCTACATTGAAAGGAAAATGTAAAATTTCCCGCTGTATGTAACATTAAAGTTGACTCATTAGTACATTGTTATAATGTATAAGATCTCTTCTTGTTACGGTTCGCTTAACTAGAAATATCGCATCAATCCGCCCACAGTGAAGCTCCAAATCTTTCGGAAATTAATATACCGGTATCGCAATAGTGTGAGATTTAAAGTTGAAAGTTGGCCACAGTATGAATGATAAGTCCTAATACGATTTTTGTTAATGAAGGTTATTGTATTAAAATGATATTGTAAAACTCATTTCTGATATATCATAAGTAATATCAGGTTATATACATCAATAAATATATAGCCTACTTCATGTTTCGTTACTCTTGGTATAGATTAAAAGTTCCCAAAGAGAGAGGCCTGTCGGCTGGAAGGACGCAGAAGTTCCTAACGAGAAATACAAAATATGTATGCAAATATATATCTGTGGCTTTGTTCTAAAGGGGCCAATGTCAAAAATGTTAGTTTTGAGATAAATGGGTTTGAAATTTGCTTATATTGTACAGTGAACCTATGACATTGGCTTGTGAATGCTCTGTACCTTCCACATTAACTGCAGCAGACATTGGCCCTTTTAGTATATGGTAGAACAGACCGAGATAAGTTCGAAAGTGTATGTAACTCAAAAATGCAAAAAATTGACATTGGCCCTTTTAGAACCAAGCCACAGATATATTTTTTAAGTAAAGTAGAATTTTTAAATATTCATTTTAGTGCTTATTTAGTTGCTAGGGTTACAACAGTTAATTATTGCAATTGTGAGTTGTGAATTTGTAAAGGAATCAGACACTTAACGCATAATCAGATTATTATTATTATTATTATTATTATTATTATTATTACTACAATCACCATCATTAGGTTTTATACTAGTAATTTAGCCTACTCGCCTTATCTTATAATTGTAGGCCTACATTTTATTACAAAAAAGAATTTCACATCCTCTGCATTATTCAATAAACGCAATTCACTGCTGAATATTTGCAATCAATAACAGACTTTTTTTATAGAATAATAATTTAATTTTAGTTATTCTACAGAGTGTAAACTATATAAACTGCCAAAAAAAAAAAAAAAAAACTGGTGATAGAGTATAAATTACTGAACAGAAAAATCTAATAATTTTTCTGTAACTTTTGTGCTTTCCCTAGAAAAAAAATTATATGCGAGTTTAATGTTTTGGAAATGATAGTAGATCGTCACTATTTACTTCGGTCCGCCACGTACATTGCATCTGTGGTGATATCCTTGTTTACAAATCAGGGTTGTTAGCGTGTGTTGGACGGAAGGTCACGTTAACATTTACTCGAACAACACATCAGGTTTAGTAGACCGAGATGTACAGTCTCTATTATTTTGGCAGTTAATGTCGTTTACACCCTCTGTAAAAATTATTTTGTTTCTATGTTTGTTAATGAGAATGAAAGTGAACAGAAACAACGAGATGAAGTGCTGGAAAGTCTGAGACTCACTGCTCCATAGCTTATAACCACAGTCTAGTATATACAGTCACGAAGCTCAATACGTAGCAAATATGCATCCATGGATAGTTGCTAACAACTAGGATCGCTAATATCGCCTCATTACATACTGTACTGTACAGTACGAAATAGCACCGGCACAGTCTATTGTTCCTAGCACTCCACAACTCAAAGTTTCGTGACTATATGTAATAGATGTGCTATAACCACAGATCGTCTTTGTTCTTGCTAGGTAAGTCCTGAATTATTGTTCCTTTTGTTGTTACCGGTACCTCACCCCCCAGAATAGTACAAACCCTCCCCACGGAGGAAAAGTTCTGAATCCAAAACTGCTCATTATGCTTACTACTATAGCATTTGGCAGTTATTAATATCTTTGAATACACACTGTTGACAAACTTTTCTCCTTACAGAATCTCATTCTCTAGTGGTCACGAATTAAGGCCCGATTGCAGAAATACAAATGAAATCAGTCCCTGATCATCAATCAGTTGATGTGCGATTTATTTGATTGTTCATAGCGTTGCACGAAAAGAGAATCTCCAAATTGTCTCGATTTACTAATTGCTGATTTGAGAAAGAAATGCATTTAAGCGTTATTTAGCAACCAACACCAAATTTGATGCTCTTTAAGAGGGGACAAATGAATGCATCGAGTGGGCACCGATCAAGAAAACAAATGAATGTTTTGCCATTTTGTTGTTTTGTAGAAGTAAAACAGGCGGATTGCATCTGTATAGACCGACCAGTCATGTCAACTGAATGCCCACAGACGCACGCGCGAGCTTTAGAGCTCATGAGAGCCTGAGCACTTTACAGCTGAAAGGAAAGAGACAGAAGAAAGAGGTAGTATAGTCTAGTATATACAGTCACGAAGCTCAATACATAGTAAATATGCATCTATAGATTTGCTAACCTCTAGGATCGCTAATATCGCCTCATTACAGACAATGCGAAATAGAATCGGCACAGTCTATTGTTCCTAGCACCCTCACAACTCAAGCTTCGTGACTGTATAGCCTATACTGGACTGTGGAGGTAGTATATGCCGCTTTGTCGAGCTGTATACAGAGTTCGGTAGCATTGATTTAAAGGATAAAGGGAAGAGAGCTTATTAAAACTATATCTATGTTAATTTTTGGATTTGTCTGAGAAGTATAAATGCATTATAAGAATGTAAGTTTTAATTGTATTGCTTATTTTTCACAAGGTTGCTTTTTATTAAAACGTAATATTTCCTCAACATTTTTTTATAGAAAATGTGAAATTTTCATGTATGTTTATGTATTAGCCTTACAGGTACTGAACCTTGTATTATGGGTCCCTATCACCACGGCATGGCGCATCCTCAGGTTGCAGATAGAGGAGACGGCCTCCAGATATGGGAGGTATTGAATAAGCAGTCGTGGACAGCCAATAAGGGGTAGTCTTCCAGCTTGGGGGTTGAACGAAGGGCTAGCAACCCATCACCGTAAAAAAAAGTTTGTTACGAAATCTTACAATAAGACGTAGATATGAGGATAATATTAAAATAGATTTGAGGGAGGTGGGATATGATGATAGAGGCTGGATTAATCTTGCACAGGATAGCGACCGATGTCGAACTTATGTGAGAGCGGCAATGAACCTGTGGGTTCCTTAAAAGTCATTTGTAAGTAACTATAGATACTGAAACAAAGTTTTCGTAAATTAATATATCGTAAATACGTGTTACTGAAGGTAGTGTATTAAAAATTTTGAAAATATTCGCAAGGAAAATTTTTGTAAGGAAATGAATTAACAAAGCAACTACTGTTACAACACAAACAAAAGAGATGTGCCAATGTGCTGTAAAAAAGTCAGTTCTATAGCTTCAGCAGATTTCAAGAAAATAATAATTTAATATTCTGATGATAGGAAGTTGCGCACCAATGCTACCTTAAAAGCAAAATGCGATGAGAATTTTGTTCAGTTACAGTTAGAATACAGCCTATACAGTATCTAGATAACTTTGATTTGTACTATACCGGTAATATTGTTTGGATTGGTTTATTGATTAATTTTATGAAGTTAAATATACCATCAATATCAATTCCAACTTATCATGTCATACTGTACCCAACCTCCCTTTTTTGGATATCACTTTCTTTATGAATGATGTGTTTCATTCACTTAGTACAATATAGTTGTACTACTATGGAATTTAAGTGAATATTCCTTCTTAACTCTTTATTATGTTATTAACGTTTAAAACAACTGCAATATTAAGAAATTGGTGTTTTGTTTTACAGACAATATAGATAATATCAAACAGAAAGAAGCCATACAAAAATAGCGACTTACGTTCCGTTTGAAGTTTGTGCACCACTGTTTTCTTAATCCAACAGGCTGTTTCATTCATATATGTACATAATCCTTTCTCCTTCCATACCTAGCGCTTGATGCCCGCGCACGACGTCAAGGTCAGAAAAATGCGCTTGCTTTGACATCATTGGTATGAACAATAGAATAAAGTAAACGAAATGAACCGAACTAAAAACGTGAGAGCCAAATTGTTCTGATAGACTAATAATAGAGTCCTGTTATTAAACATCGTATAGGTCTTTATGAATGAAATATAAAATAAGAACACGGATGGTGTTTGATTGGTACAGAAAAAAAAAATATATATATATATATTTTTTTTTTGGTCCTGGTCGGAAATCACAATGTCATTCACCATATGACTTCAGACATCGCAAATGAACATTTACCGAATATTTGTTCATGTACAGTATTTGATAATTTCTTCACCGTAAGATATTAGGTTACCGATTAAGTCTAGGTCACTTTAGAACAACATAACTACCTTCTTTTAACTATTTCTATATAAATTACTATAACTGCACTATAAACAACATACAATTAATCAGTGATCAGTCATGATTGTTCTTTCTGCAACGAAAATAAAAATGATGCACAATCAAGCCCTCTTGATCGTTGATCATATCTGATCGGTTTTTCTGCAATCGGGCCTTAGACTTCTTTGTGGTCTTGGACGAGGTGCTTGTTTAAACCGGTTTTCAATAACGGCGTCTCTCTTTCAAGGTCAACATTTTAGTATTTCTACTCAGAAATAATTTCGCTTCTTTCTTACTATCCACATCTGTGGAGTAACGGTCAGCGCGTCTGGCTGCGAAACCAGGTGGCCCGGGTTCGAATCCCGGTCGGGGCAAGTTACCTGGTTGAGGTTTTTTCCGGGGTTTTCCCTCAACCCAATACGAGCAAATGCTGGGTAACTTTCGGTGCTGGGCCCCGGACTCATTTCACCGGCATTATCACCTTCGTATCATTCAGACGCTAAATAACCTAGATGTTGATACAGCGTCGTAAAATAACCCAATAAAAAAATTCTTTCTTACTTTTTGCCTCGTGTTGTACCTCTAAAAACATTCTTTACAATTGATTGACTGGCTAAGGCTAAGGCGATCAGGTAAATCTTCTCACGTGAAATGCGCACTAGCTCACAGAATTGTTGTTGGATCTGATGTACAGTACAACATTTTTTATTGTGTTAGAGATAGAGGTCTTCTTACAATCATACATTCAATTAAGTGACAAAATTAAGAATTGAAATGTTTGTTTCTTTCGTATTTGATTCATTCAATAATAACACAGTAGTGTTGTTTACCTTATATTCCATAAATGATTCGAGAAGTCTAGTATCCACCTACTAATGCAGTGGATCTGCTTTTCATATACTGTACATAATAGAATATGTATAGTTTCTTGTACGTTCATTCTGCCTAAACTCACCAAGTCACCCGGGGAATCCCATTACTTTTTTTTAATTTTTTTTATTGGGTTATTTTACGACGCTGTATCAACATCTAGGTTATTTAGCTTCTGAATGATATGATAATGAATGATAATGCCGGTGAAATGAGTCCGGGGTCCAGCACCGAAAGTTACCCAGCATTTGCTCGTATTGGTTTGAAGGAAAACCCCGGAAAAATCCTCAACCAGGTAATTTGCCCCAACCGGGATTCGAACCCGGGTGACCTGGTTTCGCAGCCGGACGCGCTGACCGTTACTCCATAGGTGTGGACATCCCATTACTTACAATGCTTGTTAGGAATCTGAACGATCATGCCCAGCATCCGAAATCTATGACAAAGATGTAAGATCACAAGTTCTTAAAACAATTACCACTACTAATCTTGTTGCTGCTACTACTACAACATTGTATAATCGTTCTCTACAACATCCAAACGACTTGATGAATGCACATGCCGACGACGCACAGTGGTTCCAAATTCAAATCCGATTCGACGAAAGGTATAAATGTTTGAGCTTCAAAACAACATAAATACTGCCGTTCTATAATCCTAAATAATCGTTTACCTACAATTCGCAATCACTTTTCTATAAGAATTAATGGAGTCTGTGCAGAAGTAGGTAGAAGTCATGTGTTGAGCACAGCCATTTTCTTCTCTTCAGAATCGTCCAGCAGATGCCTTCCGATCGTCGATGTCTGTAGACGTAATCTATTGTCAATCCTCTTCGAGTTTTCGGTGAATAAAACTACAGTTATTGTCCTACATTTTAGTGCATTTTAAAACTTTAACATTGTGTTATTTAATTCTAATACTCGTTAATACATAGAGAAGTGTTCCATGAAAATTGTTAAAAGTTTATTTGAAGTAGCAGGCCCGCAATAGCTAATACCATGAAAGTCCATTGTCAAAGTAGGTTCAGCGTTTATATTAGTCATTTAGATATGTAATTATAAAGGTTTTATAACCAATTTCAACCACTTTCTTCTTTTATTTATATTTTAGTGATGGTGAACGGAATTCTAAGAAGAGAACTGTTTGACTTTTGGCGGAAAGAAAGCAATATTTCAAGTAGATTAGGAGAATGTACTCATTAAATATGGTTTAAAAGATCCTGAGGGACATGATCGTCAATTATTGCAGAAAAAAGTGCTGAATTCTGTAGAAACTTAAAGGACGGTGGATTAATTGCCGCTACGTATTAAAAGATTTCATAAGGAAATACAAGGATTGGTTAAGTGTTCAAATGACTTTCTTTAAATAGACATGTCCAAGAACGAAAGAACATAGGTTGTTCACGAAAGCTATTCCATGGACGCCCTGATAGAAGTCCGAAGAGAAAGCTGGAACCATTGCTGGAAAAACACTCATACATCTAAAAAGTCTAAGTGGTATTCTACGCCGCAAAATATGCATAAAATACTTATCCATGGCGCGCAGTTGACAAAGAAAGCCGTACCTCCTATTGGGATGATGTCCGAGGAAGCCCAAGAAGCCCGGAACAAAGATTACAAAAATTTCAGGTAACGTCACACGCGTAAATTTTATAGAGCCAATACGATGACTGATTTTATGCATACACTCTTAAATTCCTCTGATACAATGTTAAGCATCCTTCGTGTCAAACTCCAAAAGAGAAGAAAAAGTTTATATATACTGCTATTGCTTCAGGATCACTACAGAGATGATGATAATGATGATGATGATGATGATGATGATGATGACAGTGATGATGATTGAAAATGAATAGAGATGCATCTTTTAATACCTGTAAATATTTCAAATGTAGGTTTATTTGAACACAGCGTTATTGCAATGTACTGAAGTACATATGATATTTCCGTGCAGGAATTCTGCGTTATCATATGATGAAGGATCGGTGTAGCTGAGAAAAATTAGCTACATAAAACAACTCGTACACCACACATAGACGTCAAAATGCAAAAGTGTGTGGCTTTATTCATCATCTGTTTAGTGTCTGTCATCACTGATGCTATCCCATTGCGTAAGTTGTTACACATTAGTATTACGCATGCGCATTGAAAGATGAAATAATCGTATTTTTCAATTCTAATATAAATTTAAAACTATCTTGTTAGTACGTAGCCTATGTGACTGTGGCTAAGTGATATTGTTGGACATGTTTCCAAATAATTAACATTAAAGGTTCGTTGGATTCTAGTAAATAGACAAATATTGTTGGTCTGAGACTGTATTTAACACACATTCATTAAAAACTTAAAAAGAAAAAACTTGCGGCCCTCAAATTAACGCTTTCAAATTATTAGTGAAATGTTGAATTCTCCGTCTTTTGAGTTCACTAATGTAATCAGAACACGTGGAATACACCATGTAATGTAGCCTACTTGGATATTAACAATCTAGTGAAAAAAAAATTAAAAACTCAGAATATGAAATTCGCTATAAACGACGCAATAGTAATAATTCGCGAATGTGTTCATATTTCGCTATTAAATCCCTATTTCGCGATTTTTCGCGATTGTTTTATCCGCATATTATTAATCAGAATCACTTAATTCGTAAAGGTTTGTAAAAACCTATTTATCTATTATGTCGTGATTTTCGCGATCTCCATAAATACTCGACCCTGGTCGTAAGTAATAACATTTGTTGTGTTGTTGTTATTGGAGTTCGTTAATGTAAGAGGCATATTTTTCTGGAACCATATAATTTTAAAGTGATTAAGTAGAGATTCATTTGGGATAGGGTTTATAACATTTTCTTTTATCTCTGAGTTTATTTTCTTTAAAATTTTGAAAGTTATGTGTCTTGGTAATGTTAAATTTCTTTCTAATCTTGAAACAAGGCAATCAATAAGATAACAGCTAGAAAAGTCTAGTTGTACACCGGCAGAAATATTATGTACATTTCAAATAAACCTAATTTCCAGGAATAAAGTAGTCTTTTGTCTTATAAAATAGACCGTTGTATCTTGACTCGTGGAAGAAGTGCGGCAAGCTACCACTGCAGACTATGTGGAGGGGGAACCATGGCATGCCTGCTACATAAAACAACTCGTACACCATACATAGACGTCAAAATGCACAAGTGTGTGGCTTTATTCATCATCTGTTTAGTGTCTGTCATCACTGATGCTATCCCATTGCGCAAGTTGTTACACATTAGTATTACGCATGCGCATTCAAAGATGAAATACTCGTATTTTTCAATTCTAATATAAATTTTAAACTCTATCTTGTTAGTACGTAGCCTATGTGACTGTGGCTAAGTGATATTGTTTTAGATTAAAATAGAGCCCTAGCGCATGCCATTGCCGACGGTAAACTGGAGTGAAGATATGTGACTCTTCTTAGGGAATGAGTTTGTGTTTTTTGTTTTGTGTATATCATGTTCTGTTTTCAACCTCATGATAAAAATATCCGAGTACTTGGGAATAAGTTTTAATTAAGAATAGACACATACTCATAAGTAGTAGTAGTAGTAGTAGTAGTAGTAGTAGTAGTGGTACAGCGGTATTTTTACTTGGTATATTTTACGACACTTAATCAACTGCGATGTGTATTTGGCGTGAATAAAATGTGACAATACCAGCGAAATGAGTCCACGCTCCAGCGCCGAAAGTTACCCAACATTTCTCTGAATGGGTTGAGGAAAAAACCTGGAAAAAAACTCTATCTGATGACTTATCCCAACCAGGATTTGAATCCGGGCTCATTCGCTTCACGGTCAGACAGATACTCCACAGCGCCAACGGTGGACAAAACAGTGGTAGTGGTAGTGGTAGTGGTAGTGGCAGTGGTAGTAGTTTTATAGCTAGTTTAGAAACGATTATTGTAACATAAATCAGGTATTCCCGTAATCCATTAAAACAACTATCTATAATCAGTAGGAATCTGGGCAGCAACAATAATGTATGCTAATTGAAAAGATGACTAGAGAGAAGAAAGTTTAATTAATTTTACTTTAATTATATAGTTTTAAAATTCCAACCTGTACTATCGTTCACCTACTGTAGATTAATGGTTAACATGTCTGACCATGAAACGAGCGGGTCCGGGGTCCAAATCCTGGTTGGGATGTTACATGGTTAAGGTTTTTCGGAGTTTTACCTGAGCTCATTAAGAGCGAATACTGGGTAACATTGGACGCTGAACCCTGGACTCATTTCGCCGGTATTATCACCATTTCACTCAGACGCTAGATAACCATAGCAGTTCAGAAGCGTCCTAAAATAACCCATTAAAATACAGTAATATCACTAATATTACAGAATTCTTAACAGATGTCTTTTTTATGTCTACTTGGCGTGCTTTCATGACAACAAAGATTTTCATAGCATATTCGAAGTCAAGCTTTTTTTACGAACCCATAAAATTACCAAGTTGTGGAAACTCAAACCTGTAGAAGAGTTTTCCAAATATTTAATTATTTTTAGAACATTTGTGAGAAACCCCTCGCAAGGTACATTTAGGATTATCATCCGGCCGGAAAAAGGAGGATATGTCCTCTTTTTTAATCATTTTATCCTGTCCGGCAGGCATTTAAAAAAGGCAAATGTCCGGCATTTCGCATTTCAACTAGAATTAATATTAATATTGAATAATGTGCGATATTATGCATAGAATATCTAAACAAATGGTGAAAACCTATGAAAGAATTTAACTGCTCTCAATGGTTGAAGCTGGAGCATATAAAAAACATAAAACATGATTATCTAGCCTATTAACATGCATTGAATTCTTACACTCTAAAAAGTCACTATTCATTATTCTAAGGTATTTTATCAATTTTATTCTGCAATGTACAAAAATATGTCAATCAAGTTAATTTGGACAAAGATTTAACTTTAGATAAACAATGGTGCATATTCTTCAATTCCAATAGTTCTGCGAGCACTGAAACTACCTCAGAATTCTTAAAAATATGTCAATTCTATTTATTTATCCCAAGCCACAATGGAAGTGCTGAGAGAGTATTTTCCCTAATATCTGCTCAATGGACAAAAGAACGAAATCTCATGCTAACGGAGACAGTCAGAGGTATATCATGGCGAAATATAATTTCAAAGGGATGTCCTGTGAACAGTTCCATAGTTATTTGTTACAAGATACAAGTTTGTCTCTTCAGGCTCTTGTGCACAAAGTGGGCTCCACCGATAAGCAGGGTACAGAAGTAATACTGATCCAGCAACTAGTGAGAAAACTGACTAAGGTGAGCCATTGTTGTTATGTTTAATTTTGTTCATACCAATTTTTAAAATGTCCTCCTTTTTCAGCAATGTCCTCTTATTTTAGATTTCATGTCCTTCTACAGAATTTCTTCTCATGATAACCCTAGGTAGGCTACATTACATATTGTTATACGTAGGAAGATTCTAACAGTTTGAATATTGCTAATCTCGACCGGAGAAAATTTACCACAATTTCATAATCCGCCTTATACAGGGACATCATTTTATTTTTACTAACATTTTTAATATTAATCTGACTATACCTTTCTATTAACGATTGAAACAGGAAACACCGTTTGCTACCCCTTCCACGACTGGAGTTCGATGATACTGGCGTAAAATACAAATCACTTTACTAGGTATAGGAGGGAAGAAAAGTAGTTCATCCATTTATGTAAACTAGGAAATATCGCAATTTTGAGTTTGATAATTTTCATTAGGTTTTTGTTTAATCAAAATACAGTACTGTATTAACACTTTGTGTTTTTACTCACGAATTCAGCTATCCATTCGGACGTATTAGTTATGCAATGTATATTGTACTGATACAGCACATTGGCGTACAATACGTATAGAGAATGAAGTTGAATTGAAAAATAATCATAATATGGAAATTTAAACACATTTTTGAAAATGGTGGCCGTTCATTTCGATACAGACTTCAGCTCTTTTGTGCATATTATCACACTATAGACTATTGTACATAATTCCAATTACCAGTTTCGTCCTTCGTACGAGTAACTCATGTTGAAATAATTCTGTACCTACTCTATAAAAGAGTACCTTACGTACTGTAAAATCAATCTTCACTTCTGCCCGATGCGGAAAGATAAAATTACTCAGAAATGCTATCTACTGTCCGTTCAAGTGGTTTTGTTGCAGGGTCGTAGAAAGGGGGGGGGGATTACGTGACAGTTAATTACTTAAGAGGCCCTTTTATTTACGTTATTTTAAACACTTGTATAATATTACGTAGACATTCAATTCCTAACAGAAATTAATGTTTTCAGAAAAGAGCTAAGATAGCCCAGCTACTAGACTTTACAGAGGGGCGAACAAAAGCAGGTGGGGGAAACCGGGATGCGACATAGGCAAACGGACGACAGTACCTATGCGAAAATATGATTCAATATTGAAAGCTCTTTCGTCACTGGAAAACGCGAACATATTTCTGGAACGTACTATACTCACTAACTCAGTACTGCTTACGCGCCCTCGGCTCTGTGTCGTGAACGGTTGGAAGTTTACTAGTAGAAGGGGTGCGAGTGAAGTACATTAAAAAACTCAGGTACAATAAAAATTGAAGTAAAAATAAAATGATGTCCCTGTATAATATCAATGTTGTGGGGTTTCCCCAGAGCCCGCGGGAATGGCCTTGATCTAGAAAAGAGGCGAGGTGCTTTTCTGTAGGGACGTGGAGCATACACTTCAGTCCAACGCAGCTTTTTATGCACCCATGATGGAATGCTGCTACTCTGCTAAAGTGTGCTGCTTCAACATCCGCCACACTTCGTATTCCTCCTCAGCGTTCAAATTCTGGTGAAGATCTACCGTTCCTCATAGCTCAATATGCTCATATGAGTCCGTCAGGGATTTTCTGGGGCTACGACGTCTCTTAATACAAATTCAAGAGTCTAATACTCGCCACAACTGCCATCTATCAATTTTTGGACTAACTTCAAATATACCTTCAGAAAAGTGAAATTCATATTACTCATTAAAGATAAGAGTATCTGCTGTTGGAGCCTATACACTTACTGAATGGAATTTGCTTAAAGATTTTGGTAAACAGTTCTAAACTAGAGCATATAAAGAAAGAAAAACTCGTTCTATTGTAACTAATGAAGGTCCCCGGGATCCTGTCTCATTCCCTTCAGAAGGTTATATGAAAAAGTGCACATACCCACACCTACACGTCATATACAAGTTAAATCTCAAGTAATGTAGTTTATTCTATGGATGATTCCTTTTGTAAAGAGCAACAAAAAAGTAAAATATAATTTTGCTGTGTTTTGAATAGTTTTCCAGAAAGAAGTGCATTTTAAAATACATGAATGAGATCCTGCAACGCTGTAATCAGTAGGGAATGCCCAATTGGTTGTTTTGTGTTGTTCTAAACAATTCCTTCATCTGGCTTGTTTTAAATAGGGAAGTGGGAGATCATTACCAAGTATATTATTTTTAAAATCTTCAGAGAAAGTACAAATGATATACCGTTTAATTTTTAAACTGTGTTAGGGAACGGAAAATGAACAATGTTCATTTCACGTTGAATAAAATAATTAGGAAAATTTAAAATAAAGTCCACACCTTAATTTTAATTTAATATTCAGACAACACAGATAATAAGATACGCTAATTTCGAACTAAATTGAAAATATGAAGGTATAGGCATATTTTCTCATTCCCATTTCAATTGAACGTTCTAGAGAACGTAAAAAATAATTATGCTTATTTTACGTTATAAAAACAGAATTTTAAAACATTTAAAACTCTATAGGAAAAAAATGGAAAATCGATATGGTTATTTTGCGTTAAAAGAACGATTTTAAAGAATTTTTTTTTACTGTTGGATAAGCTGGAAAATATAGACGAGATCACATATAAAACGATAGAATAGAGAAATAATGAATTTACACAAATAGGCGAAGACATCGAAACAAAACAGCATGATATTACCATGTGCATAGGATGAATGATTACAGAATTCCGAATCAAATCCTAATTGGATACGTCAAGGAAAAAAGGAGCAGAGGGAGATACAGGAAGAGTCGGAGGAAGAGAATACAGAAAGGGATGTGAGAGAGAGAGAGCGAAAGAGAGAGAGAATCCTACCACCACAGTCTAGTATATAAAGTCACGAAGCTCAATACTTAGTAAATATGCATCCATAGATAGTTGCTAACCACTAGGATCGCTCTATCGCCTCATTACAGACCATGCGAAATAGTACCTGTATAGTCTATTGTTCCTAGTACCCTCATAAACTCAAGCTTCGTGACTGTATATACTAGACTGTACTACCACCACAGTCTAGTACATACAGTCACGAACCTCAACACGTAGTAAATATGCATCCATAGAAAGTTGCTAACCACCAGGATCGCTAATATCGCTTCATTACAGACAATGCGAAATAGTACCGGCACAGACTATTGTTCCTAGCACCCTCACAACTCAAGCTTCGTGACTGTATATATTAGACTGTGCTACCACCATAAGAGCTGTGAAGAAACAAGAAACAGTGGTGGTTAGGAAATTGAAGACGTCATATAACGTCATAGACCGAGAAATGACGACTGATCATATTTGATGTATGAAAACAAAAATAATCCTGCACATTTCCCAATAATTATTTTAATAGAAGTTGTTCGCTCCAAATTAGACTGCATTCATAATATGCATGTATAGTACATACATGCGGTTACTATGTGTAAGTGTAAATCGTTTCATTTCTGTAAAAATAAAGCCTACTGTTATGGCATCAACTTTTAAACACATTACGTTTTATACAGGACCTATTTTTACTTACGGCTTTTAAGGAATTCGAAGGTTCATTGCCGCCCTCACATAAGCCCGCCATCGGTCTCTATCCTGAGCAAGATTAATCGTCTCTACAATCATATCCCACCTCCCCCAAATATCATCCTCCCATCTACGTGCTATTTTTCCTAGATATATTAGATATAGTAATAGTAATATGCGTTACAAGAGCGGTATGTTGATGTTTTCATGTTCGAGGAAATAATTGAAAAAGCGAAACGTAGTTGAGCTTTTTTAATTTCCGAGAACATGAAAACAAACATACCGCTCGTGTATCGTACATTATTTTGTGCGAAGATCGTTTATTACATACCTGAAAGAGGAATTTCTAATTAGTTGCAATGAAATCTCCATCTTGGTTTCTGTTCAATGACGGCAACTTTTAAGAACTAAAATATCTATCTTCAACATTGTTGCTATAAAATGTTTTCTGTGTTTACTATATTCCAGCAGGCCGTGATATACGTCTGTCTTTTTTCCCCCCAGTCTATAAATGCGAACTTAAAACAAACGGTAAGGTTATGTAATGATTTATTTTTCATTTTAATATTTTAATAATATTATTTATATAACATATTGCAGTAATAACATCGGCATCTGGAATTTTGTTAATTTTTTCACGGCTTAATGTTACTTGCATTACAAATGCAGTAACTTTTGTGGTGTTGTAGAGTTTACTTAATTTTTGCAAATATTTAAAAACAATAATTAACAGTGCAATTTAGGTGAAATTGCAGTGGTAAGTTTCCAATTTATAATTATTACTATGTTAAACGTCTCTAAAAATAATATGTTAAAAGCCTAAAGCAGTAAAATGAATATGGCGCTTAAGCGGTAAGAAGAGGGAAATTGTTATGTGTGTTACGTTGGGAATACTGAATGTGGTATTTCACACTTACCGCGTATTGGTTTTGTGCGGAAAGCAAGCAAATACGCACGATCTCGCACAAATATGTTTTCAAACAATTTATTATTTCGTGAAGTTATTTTATCTTAGAACTTTAATTAAAACAGTAGTCGATTTTATTGACTTCAGATGATATTAGACTCCATGAACACTGGGTAAAAGGCAGTAGTTAAAAAGAATATGGAGTTAGTTGTCCCTACTGCATGAGCAGTCCATTTACATACTGGTACTCTTTTCAAGTAAACCTACAGAAAGATGTATGCACAATATTTCTAAGTACATATTTAATGTATACTATACTTACTCGCGTATGTAGTCATAATCAAGTATAAATCTAACATAAAATAAATACATCGTTTCATGTAATGTAACCTAACACAATTTGCCATAACATAATACAAGGTGAATAATATGGCTTTTATTATGCATTAATTTTAACAAGAATGGTACTAGCAGCGTTGTATTACGTCTTAAATGTAAAGTATCTCTGGGAAATTACCTTTACAATAAGTGCTGAAAATGCCCTCCCTACTCCCCAAGCCATAGCTGCGCACGTCGTTGTATGCTCCTGGGTGTTCACTGGAACATTACGTTATCATTATATTTGTCCTAACAAGCAATTCAGAACGCATGCGCCAGTTGTGTACGGTCTCAAAACTAGAAATTTTACATTCTTGAAACGTTTCTTAAATTGCTCTTTCACGGCCTTCGGAGTTCCTTCTCATATTAAAATTACGTACTTTACAGGGAGTTATACGTGAAAGCTTGGTTTGCATAATACACGTCACTATACGTAACAGAAAACCACAATTTAAGTCTCACAGAGTTAGTGTGCACTCAATGTTGGTTGCTTGACGGTTATCAGCCCACTTTGAGGTCTGTGGACATAGAGGGAAAAATTGGATCGGTGTCGGGTAGAGTTCCCGGGTAGCTCAGTTGGGAGAGCGTTGGTACGTTTAACCAAAGGTCCCGGGTTCGATACTCGGCCCCGGAACAATTTTTCCCTCGAAATTATTTAAAATTATATTCATATTCAGAACCTCATTCGTCATAAAATATATCATTATCACCTTCCAAATAACTCATGTTGGAATATATATATATAGCTTTTAACCTGCCTAGTCTCGAAGCATTTTAATCAGAACGTCAGATTAAATCATCTGCGCATGCGTCAATAGTTCAGATTTCACAGTTGCTGCTCTTAATCGGGAATCAATTTCACTCGTTCCGAACGAGTTCTAAAGCACGTTGGAACAGATAACTGGGAATTCAGAATCTGTTCGGAATCAGTTCTAGTCTCGTTGTAACGCACACTGAGCTACTGCGCATGAGCAGACAGTTCAGAATCGATTCTGAACCGTGCTGGTACAAATCTAATACTGCTGATTTAGAATGCAATGCTCTCCTTGAAATCGTTCAAAGTTTCAGGGCGTATAGCGTAGACCAAGGATGTCAAGGTCAGAAGCACGTACTCTATTCTCCGTGCTATACAGCACTGAGTGGTTGCAATGAATCTAGTCTGCAGGCAGTAGCGGTGATCAAGGAGTTAACAGAATGGACTCTATTGGTCTACCACTGCGTGATGAATTAAACTGCTTTTAAGAATAGGTAATGTGTTACATTCATACAAGACAACAAAAAATCAAAGCATGTTTTGCAGCATGTACCTCTCTATTAAACGCAACTAATTATAAAATAGTAGTATTTAATAATAAATATAGACTCTTCTTAATTTAAAGAGTTCTAGATAATAACTAGGATCTAATTAATTGTTATACAGTTATTGAATAGTGCAATTAGCACATAAACGCTGCGATTCTATTTTAAAGTAATAAAAAAGAAAAATAAATCATTCTGCATATGGTAAATTGAAATAACAGGCCTGGGACAAATAATAAACCTACGTATATTTTCTTTAACTTAAGCAGTTTTAGATAATGAGACCTATCTATTTCATTGCTATATGAGGGGCTCACAACCAGAGTGGACCAAGTCCACCTGTGGTCAGTTTGTGGATTAATACAATCTCGGATGAAGAAAACTTAGATTTATTCATTGCCATAACAAACCAAGTCCATAACTTGTTTGTTACTCCACAGAGGGCAGCATTTCCTATGGAAGGTGAAGGTTGCTAAGCGTGAGCCAGGAACTTTAACACTCAATATCTCAGAACTATTCCAGATGGACTTGGTCCACTCTGGTTGTGAACCCCTCATATAACTATTACATAATCATACTTCTTATATAAAAATCACACTTCTAGAAAACTTTTAAATTTCTGAATTCTAGCCTAATTCAGAAGTGCATTTTTTTCTTTTTGCCGACATCAGCCTTCTTATGTCGGGCGCATATCATCATCTGATGATCCTAATCTCAGTCTTGGGTTTTTAGGTTTACAAGTGAGAAAAATTGCTCACATACGTATGTACTACCAAATATATAAATAAATTGTGCCACAAATCTTCGTATCCCCGAATATAGCATATCAGGATTTAAAGATTTGTAAAATGTGAGAAGAACTTCACGATCTCTGCTGGTGCATCATTGATGAAGTCAGTACTTTCTAACGGAAGACCTGAATTGGCTAACATCCCAAGTGCATTGAAGTAATTTTTTTCAGGACAGCAAAGAAACTATACTGGCTTGCAATATAAGAATACTTATTGAAATAAAATACTTGTATAATTAAAAAACACAGGAAAAACACGGACTTGGGATATTATTTTTTACAGAAAGGTAGTCTATGCAAAACACATATCAGGTAAAAAGTCGAATTCCATAAGTTTTTGTCTTGCAACTAGTAACTGACTTGTAACGAGTCTACGCTATTAGCAACACACCCTTTTGTTTATACTTCATTCTGTAAACTAAATGCAATGCATTGGGAAAGAAACTTAACATACATGTACACATATATTTACTACTATTTAATATCAATTAAAACAACAAAATGTGAATAGGTACATCATTCTATAGTTCGACTAATAATTTCAGGCGTTTGACACTGCTTTTCTTTGTAACTACATAATTTTCACATACCAGACAAAGCGCAACACCTCATCTTTCACTCACATAAGAAATCAAGAGTCCAGTCTGCCTGAAACATACTGAACGACTTCTTCATCAATGTGTATGTACTTGGAATGTTAAAAGTCTATATAGAACAGGAGGGGTAACATTAGTAGCAAAAGAACTAGCTAGATATAGAATAGACTTAGTGGGAGTACAGGAGATCTGGTTATATGGAAATTACATATCACAAATAGGAGATTATTTGTATTATGCGGAAGGAAACAATAATTACGAATTAGGAACATGATTCTTTATTCATAACAACAGTAACTAATATAAATTACACTTGGGAGTAAATAAATGCAGACTAAAGAAACGAAATTCCTGTTATTTATTCATTCATTCATTCATTCATTCATTCATTCATTCATTCATTCATTCATTCATTCATTCATTCATTTATTTTATTCCATAGATCTTACATGAGCAATGAAGCTTTGAGATGTGGAACATGTCAACATTTTACAATATTACAATTACAATTTTTACAAATTTTTATAGTTTTACAATTTAGTAGGCCTAATTTTCTACAATTTTTACAATTTTGTACAATTTTTTTACATTTTTTTTTTACATTTTGGCGAGATGTAGTGAGATGAGATGAGGTCCGAGGATTCGCCAAAATATTACCCGGCATTTGCCTTTTCGGTGGGGGAAACCTCGGAAAAACCCAACCAGGTAATCAAATCAAAGGGGGTAATCAAATCAAAGGGGTTGATGCCAAGGACTCGCCATAGACCATCCGGCTTCAGTCCCACGGCTGGGGAAAACCTCCGAAGAAACCAAAGTCCAAAGGGGGATCCAACCCAAGCCCGAACGCAGCTCCGGATCAGCAGCCAGCGAGTCTGTCGACTGAGCTACATCGATGGCTCTACTAAAAGTATACAATACATAGCCAATCAGATTATTAAATTTACAAACGCAAACGATCATTCATAAGTTGAGCTATATTATAATACAAAACAATTTAATTAAATTTGAGGCATAAACAATTCAACCAGTTGTGATATACAGAAATTGATAATACATATCATGCAAACTACTTCAAATTACAAACACAAACAATTTATCAGTAGAGCTATATAGATGACTATTCAATTTAAAGCATATACAATTCATCGGCCAAAACTATACAAATATATACAATACAAAGTAGCATACTTTCATTAAGCTATACAAATTTGTGCAATTAATATCAAGTAGATTAATTCAATTTATAATCATAAACAATTCATCAGTTGAGCTATACATATTACCATTCAATTTACAGTAGGTCTATATACAATTCATCAGTAGAGCTACACAGACTAGTAATCATTTTAAGAACATATACAATTCATCAGCCAAACTATACAAACATATACCGGTACAATCAAATTAGTTCAATTTACAAACTTATTTTCGTTAAGCTATACAATTAATATGAAGTAGATTTATCCAATTTATAAGCTTAAACAATTCATCAGTTGACCTATACAGTATACTATTCAATTTACAGTACATACAATTCATCAGTTATGCTAAACAAAAAATACAATACATAGTAAACAGATTAAGTCAATATAAAAACATATTTTAGTTGAGCTATATAAAATTGTACATGTCATTTAAGTAGAATAATTCAATTCACAAGCATAAACAATTCATCAATTGTGTAGAAGGTATGAGTATGTAGAAATTTGGTTAATTCTTTTCTGAACCTTTTCTCGTTGTTCTTCAAATCTTTAAGATAATTAGGCAGTGCATTGAAGACTGTTATACATGAATAGCGAACTCCTTTTTTAAAACAGCTTAGACTATTCGGTTGACAAGTTTTTTCATCAAGTCTGCTCAAAAAGAAACAAAGTTGAGTTAGAATTTATAAAACAGTTATATTACCTGTTGTTCTGTATGGTTGTGAAACTTGGACTCTTACTTTGAGAGAGGAACAGAGTTTAAGTTATTTGAGAATAAGGTGCTTAGGAAAATATTTGGAGCTAAGAGGAATGAAGTTACAGGAGAATGGAGAAAGTTACACAACGCAGAATTGCACGCATTGTATTCTTCACCTGACTTAATTAGAAACATTAAATCCAGACGCTTGAGGTTTGCAGGGCATGTAGCACGTATGGGCGAGTACAGAAATGCATATAGAGTATTAGTTGGGAGGTCGGAAGGGAAAAAAAGCTTTGGGAAGGCCAAGATGAGAGGATAATATTAAAATGGATTTGAGGGAGGTGGTATATGATGCTAGAGACTAGATTAATCTTGCTCCGGATAGGGACCAATGGCGGACTTAACTTATGTGATGAATGCAATGAACCTCCGAGTTTTCTGAAAGCCGTAAGTAACACAAATTTTTGCTTAAAGCATGGAAACATAACTACTCAAACATTCCTACATACATTCATTTATGGATGTATTTATGCGTAGGAGGGGTGCTTCAAGTTGACGGTGTTTACATTTTCTCTCTATAAACTGCTTTAAAATATTTTTGTAATGAAGAGTATTATTGTAATTTATTTTTATTAATTTTATTTTTCAGCCAGTTACATGAAAAGATGTTCCCAGAAGGATCCAAAAATAAATGAATGTGCCTTGAAAAGTGGGAGAGATGCCATTCCTTCACTAATCAAAGGTATGAATACTGAGGGCAGAAAAAACTCATGCTGCAGAACTTCAAAGTGTGTATCATTCTCTTCTGTTGTTGCAATGAGTATAGGTTTTTCCTTCTGCAAAGTAGGTACTAGTAATTTAAAATGTTCTTCACTTGAAAATAAATGTGAGCAATTTATAAATAGTACTGTAAAGAACATTTATGGCCTCAGAATTTCATATTGTGTAGGTTTCCTTCATCGAATGTTGCGATTCTGTTAAATGGTAACACTACAAAGTCGTGTGTTATCTTCCTTGCATAGGAACCAAGAAACAAGTTAAATGACAAATCTTCAGATTCATACTCTTCAGAAAAACTTATTATTTGTGAAAAATTACTTCTACTTTTCGTTGCGAATATTTCAACTCAAAATACTGTAGCTTCCACTCCCAGTCAGTGATAGTCGCTAGTCTTATAAGAGCGCCTCCATTGTAATAAATTGGCATACCTCATCATAAACTGATCTTTTACACGCGAGTAAACTGAAACAAGGTGTAATATATTTCAACATTGCCACTTTTAAACAATAAATAATTTTTTTCATAAATACAGAAAATGTTAGAAATTTATTGTTACAATTCGAGTATATGTATGTATGTATGTATGTATGTATATATATATATATATATATATATATATATATATAAATAATGTAAATCTGTTAATAATGATCAGTGTAAAATGTACGATTTGTAAATGAAGTCAATTACTTAATTTTATGATCAGAGAGAATGCATTTTGCATCCAACTCAGGTAACGAAAGTTCTTCTTTCTATTTGCATGCATGTTAAATTATTTTATTTATATATGTATTTCGAAAAACAGTGAAAGAAAACAGGCTGCTGATACATCAATAATTGCAGCACTATAAAAAAGAGCAGAATTTTTTCGAAATACATAAAATGTATGAGAAAGTATGTTTCTCCTTCGTAACAATGATTATTCTTTTAGTTGAATCTTCGATCTCGCTACACACAACATACAGTCTATTTATCTGATCTTCGTTGCGTTTTTTTGAATTCATATTGAACTTAGAGCTGGAATAACTTTACAAATGAAAACTAGGCACAATTTATATAGACATATCACATTTAATACACTACATTTTCATAATTCCACTCAAACAATTCACATGTACAATGAAGGACATAATAATTGAGCGACTCGAGTTTTTTCTAAGTCAAAGAATGCCACACAGCGCATACTCCTAGCCGAAAGTTTTTGATCATATGTTGAGATATTCGCTTAGCCTTTCTGTTTAAATATTACACATATACAATATGCTGAGAGGAAATTAAAACTATAGCCTCTTATGACCGTGCTACACATCTTGAAACATCTTCGCTCGCTCAATACTTAATGACCTTCACTGTATATGTAGGGAAAGGCACTAGTCAACATACCCCATTACCTCCTGGCCCAATTGCCTTATAACTGGTGCCTTCTTGGTATCACTTGTGAAGTTCATACCTGTCTTCGGACAATTGACTGGACAACTGTATATGGCCAGTCCGTTAAATATTGCTAGTTTTATTTGAAAGTATATCCAGCAGAGAACTTTTGAAATGGATTTCACAATACTGTCACATCTGGAAACAAAAATAAGCTATCACTGATAGATTAGGTTTTGTTTGTTCAGGCTTTTGGTATGCCTTGCATATACTGCTTTGGCAGACGGGTAAACAGACGGATGGACGGAGATTGACGGACAGACCGAGATGGAGATGGACAGACAGAAACAAACAGACGTGTGTATATGTATATCCATGTATGTACACAGTGGTCCAAAAAAATCGGCACAAAATTTAAATGGTTATATTCCAGTAGCTAATGATTTCACTTGAAAGTTTATTTCACAGGCAAATTTCACAGTCATTGTAGATCAGGAAAGTACTGTAATATTTAATTTTTTACCATTTTTTTAAACATTTTTTATTTTTTTAAGGCAGTGCAAAATTGATCGTTTATGCCGAACTAAACATTATGGTCTTACGAGTTCAGCACGCCAAGCCGTTTTTGTGCTATCATCATTTGTTTTGTTCAGTTTTGGGTTCTCATTTTGTGAATAATGGGTCGCTTAACTAACGAAGACAAGATTTTCATTAAATATTGCACCAATATTTTATCTGCCCGTAAAATTGTAAGGAACTACAGTACGCTCAGCAAGATTAGAATGTTTCAAGTGTACAACGATTGATTAGCAAGATACGGATATGATATCCCTCCTGAGAGATTACTGCGTGTAAGATCGCATTTCTCATATTCTCTGATCCGATTGAGGGACTATTTTACCTCCGGAGAATTTTACACTGAGGGACTCCATGAATCATAAGCAGTGAAAAATATACTGGGACTGCGTTGGTGTTAATGCAGCTCATGTAGGTACCTCTGTGTTACTTGTTAGCTTAAACAACAAGTTTAAGCCCCCTCACCACGATAAAACACCAAAACACCATCTATAAACCACAAAAGAAGTAAATTAAAATAATCAGTACCAGTTGCAGAAGACACAGCTCTGCAGTATATATTGACTACACCCCAACTCTGGCTACTAGCAATTGGCATCTATAATGAACACCGATCAAAATACTCCTCATTTCTTGTGAAAAACAATAACTGAATAGACTACAATGGACTATAGTGGACTTTATGTTGTCAGCAAACAGCTGGATACATTAAGAAGATTGATTGATATTCACTGATCGTTTCCGCTGGAGTTTCAAACGAGAACTTAATCATATGGACTATTTTGTATTGAGTCAACTACGAAAAGCAGTTTACTACAAAACAAGAATTCGTAATATTGAACATTTAAGACAACGCCTTCTTGAATGTTGGACCGGCTTGATCAAAGACAGATATCCAGTGCTATTGGACAATGGAGAAGACGCCTACAAATGATTGTCCGGGCAAATGGCGGTTACATAGAGCATCACTTTTGATTTTGATCATTTGAAAGATCATTTATTATTATTATTATTATTATTATTATTATTATTATTATTATTATTATTATTATTGTTATTAATTTTACCAACATTTAGTTTCTGCATTTTAAAGTAATAAATTGTCTTCAAAAACCAATTTTTCGCATCATTGTGTATTGACCTCCATAAGGTTTTAATTGAGCCTCAAAAAACATAATGAAAAGTCTTGCTCATCTTTAAAGTCTACTCTTTCCAACAGTGTATTCATTATAAATTAATGTTATGTATTTCCGAAAATAGAGTATTTCTAATTTTGTGCCTTTTTTTTTTTTGCCCACTGTGTATATACACACCGTATTTACTGGCATATTATATACAGTAGATCCACTTTTCTCCTCTTTTTAATGGAAAACGTATGGGGAAGTATTACATGCCCATATGCAAAATATAGTAATAAAATAAAGTTATTGAAGTTAGGCAACAGTTGACCTACATAAAAATTAGTTTTAAAATGTCAAATACAGCTACTGACAAAATTACGGTACCGTACAAATAACATGTTGAACTTCAAAGTTGTGGCGGCAAGATTTCCTTTTTGATTCCTCCAGTACCGAATCATATTGGGTTGCACCCAAAATTCACCCCCAGCAACATTCACTTCATCTTTCTCCGCGAAATCAATAGCATACAATTTAAAAGGCAAAGAATAACTCGTTCGCTTTTTGCTCATTTTTACATTCATAAATGACACATCTCTTTCTCAATGATTGACGGTATGTATGTATTTATTCACACTGCAATGGGTATATACCCGGTGGCAGTGGTAACTAATTACACTCAATAAAGACAATAATAAACACAATTAATAACAATACTAATAATTAATACTAACAATAATTAATATTATTATTATTATTATTATTATTATTAATAATAATAATAATAACAACAACAGGGAACATCCTAAATTAAATGAAGCACGATCGGTTAAAATAACATTTAAAGTAAATCTAATTTGTACCTTAAACCTATGTTCGAACTAAAACCCACGAGTATGATATGTTCATATCTGCACAAGTACCTTTCAACACTACACTCATTTCGCTGTCAAGTCACTCACTGCACTGGAACTACGACACATTTCACTGATTCTATCCTGATTTCACTAACACTTCAAAAACATTTCACTGTTCAAATACTTTGCACTGCCACTATAAACTATAAAGCTTCACTGACAGGAACACGTTTCACTTACTCAACACACTTCACTGACACAACACACTTCACTGACAACATAATTCTCCACTGATATAACACTTCAATAACAAAATATCAGTTACACCCTTTAAATACTGTGTATAATTATCGTCTATTAGTAAAGTCCTTAAGCCTATTTTTAAATACATTTTTGGTTGTTGGTAAAGCCTTTAATAAGTCTGCAGGTAAAGCATTCCAGTCCCTGATAGTACGATTGAGAAAAGAAAACTTTCCAGTGGAAAAGAAAGCTTTCCAGTATGCGAAAACCGATACCATAAATAGAAGAATAAAAGGAATTTGTCTCTGTCTGTACTGTGATAATAGAACTAATGGGACAGAGAGTGCGGTAGGTATTTGAGGATAACCAGACAAAGAGAGATGTTTAGAGATTTACCTCTAAATCCTTCTATGAGCATTTGTGATTAATAATGTAAACTACCGTGCAAGTATTAGGCAGAAATTCAGAACCTATAACTTTGTATTGTACGTATGTCAGAAGGATCTATTACTCGGATATATATTTTTATAATTTACTCTTAAAGCAGAGGGGGAGTCTTATAAGCGAGGGCATCTAATAAGCGAGAAAATAAGGTATACAGATATGTGAATAGGTGAGTAGCTGAGTAGGTCGGTAGGTTGTGGGTGAATATAATAAGTAGATAGGAGAGGGGGAGGGCGGGCAGGCAGGTAAATAGACAGTTTGAGATAGAAAGCGAGGTTTCGTAAGGCCGAGAATCAATGACACGTTAGGTTTGGTTTGTTCTGGCTTTTGGTATGCTCGTAATATGATTTTTGATAGACAAGATTCGCTTTCCTGCATAGTACAAAATGTTGGTGTTACCACTAGGTTATGTCGTTATCGCCTGTGAAAATGTAAATAATTATCCGTCGAGTGAATATAAGAAACGTAGGTTTTTGGAGAGGGTTGGGTGGGATTCCAGCTTTCGCAGCGACTACATCATGTCTCCAGAGTGGTGTGCTAGAATTTTCAGGTTATTTTCAATTATTTAAGTACTTTTTTTCCCGTGTGTGGTGTGTACCGGGAACGAAGATTCACTTTCTCTTATGCCATAGATAAGGAATCGCTGTTCTTCTATGCCTCTATGGAGTAGGCCTACTTTAAATGAATGTAACCTTATCGTAAGTCAGGAAAGAGTACATTATTTGGTCTCTCTTGCACTTCAGGCGATCAGAAGTACGGTATTCCAGTTCTAGATCCACTCCACGTAAAAGAGCTTTCAGTAAATCAAACCGGCATTGCATACACTTTTCGTGACATGGTTATTACTGGAGTAAAGAATTCTGATCTTAAAGAAGTGAGGTAAGTGAATAACAAGTTATCTATTTAAAACTGAAATACATTTGCTCGTTTCCCTTCATTAAGACCTACATACCGCGTTAGTAATTTATCGTCACTGGAATAAAAACACGGAAAAAGGATGAAACTTGCTTGCCACAAATCTGAGGCTTAGGAGAGAATAGAATGTTTTATTTTCGCTGGCAGAGTTAAGACCATAAGATCTTCTCTTCCACTCAACCAGCCTTCATCAATACAAAAACGACATACATATTTAAATTATGCATATTTACAATACACTAAACATTCTCCAGCAATATTCTTCAGTTAAGTTTCAACGACTAGTACATTTTTATTTAATTTGAGATAAGACCTATACAAAAAATAATAACTTTATTTATGAGCTGAAGTAATTCAATTCAATCTATATGCAATATGTAAAGAATTATAATTAAGTTGAGATAGCTAGTTGGTTAAATTATGAAAATTGGTTTAATAGAAGTTTACTAGAACTATGTTATAGGGAGTAAAATATAAATATAAAATATATTTATATAATGAGAATAATATTAATGTAATAATTTTTGCCATTAGAGGTTTTGTACTATATTTAGAGAAATTAATAGTGAATTTAATAAGAATGGACTGACGTTAGTTTCATTGTAACAAATATTAAACAGTAATTAATCTGTTAAGCAAGAATTTATGTAATTTTCACCTAAATAAAGTTATTGTCCAACAAACCCTTACATCAGTCGGAAGCGAGTTCCAATTTCTAGCAACTGAAATGTATAGGATGAAGACTATAAAGATGTCTTATGGTAAGGTATAATGAGTAAATTGTTATGATGAGACCTAGTACTTAGCTCATGATATGCGGATCAATTTTGAAAACTAGAAGCCTAGTAGATAGCCTTCGGATTCAAATAGGAAATTACGATACCTTTTTATCTAAATATTGTGTAGTCTAATTTTTGACATGGTGGGACTCCTTCTTTATGAGAACGCAACTAGAATACCAACAGTAGTCTCATACTTCACTGTATTAATCAGAAACTGAATGTACTAACCCTACACCATGCTGTTGAGCTGTACTCTGTACACACAGGTTATAAATGTTACCACTGAATCAGTGATCGAACACTGGATTAACTTAATAACTAGTCTACAGTGTAACATGGGTGACAATTTTTGGTATAAATTCTTTAATGAAGTATTCAAAGTCTTTGCTAGTTGTGATTAACTATGCAATACAGTCTTTGCTTAATTATTCATTAAATCATGTTCCTGATGAAATGATTTCAGAAGTTAAACTTCTTGTTATTACATTAGATTCAAAACTTACTTGGGCGGGTCACATTGTGATTGTGTGCAACAGGTTATCTCGTGTACTTCATATTTTGTGTAAATTAAAAGCTCTTGCATCTAGTAGATATTTGAAACAAGCATATTATGCATTTTTCCATAGTGTATTATTTTCATTGCGGTATTCGTTTTTGGGATAACGGTGCTAATGTCAATAGTGTTCTAATCTTGCAGAAAAAAGCATTACGCATTATTACTAATTCATTTTTAATGCTCATTGTCGATCTTTATTTCATAATGCTAATATTCTAACTGTAATTAATATATTTATGACTGTTTAGTCTATACCAAGATTAATTTAAATAGTCATGCTTCTCAATCCCAGCTTCACAAATACTGTACTAGAAATAATCATTATAGTGTAACACCTACGGTCAGGTTGACAAAGACCAAAAAATGGTTCAGTGTTATTTCTTTAGATATGTTTAATAGATTGCCTAAGAATGTTCACTCAGCTTATTCAGATTTGAAGTTGTTTTAAAAAATGGCTTTTAGATAATTCTTTTTATCATATTAATGCATTTTTTGTCAGCCATAATTATGAACATGAAATTTTAATGTTTGTTTTTATTGACCATTGTCTATAATTACGCTATTGTAATTCTGACAAACAACTGATTCATTAATAGTAATTTTGCACACAATATCTAGGTGTTTCTATGGAAACACATGCATGATTTTATGCATGATTTTTAAAATACTAGTATAATATTTTATATTTGAAAATTTATTTTAGTTATCATATTGTAATCATTATCTTTTAATGTAGTACTGCAAGCGACCTGTCAAACGAGCGAGAAATTTTACTTCACATACGTAACAGACTTAGACGTAAAAAGCTATAAAACGAATAAGTACAAAAGCTGAAGGAGTTGACTGCATCAGCATTGATCTACTGCGTAAAATCATAGACGTAATATTGCCAACTGTGACACACATAATGCCTCGCTTATGACCTCGACATATCCGACCCTATGGAAGAAAGCTTATATACATCCCCTTCCTAAAAATAATAATCCTTCAAACCTAAACGATTATCATCCTATAAGCATCCTGCCCAGCCTGTCAAAGGCATTGGAACGCATTATTCACAAACAATTGACGGACTTCTTGAACGAACATAATTTACTTGACGAGTATCAAACAGGCTTCAGAACTGGACATAGCACAAATACAGCATTACTTAAAGTTACGGAAGACATACGGGAAGCCTCCGACAAACAAAAATTGACCATTTTGACACTTCTTGACTTCAGCAAAGCCTTTGACTCAGTTGACATAGATCTGTTACTCTGCAAGCTCCGAGCCCTTAATTTATCAGAAAGTTCAGTGTTATGGTTTACCTCCTACCTTCAAGTACGCGAACAATGTGTGCGGGTCTGTGATCGTTTTTCTTCCTGGCGTACTGTGGGTACAGATGTACCACAGGATTCAGTTCTTGGACCTCTACTGTTTACGATCTACGTAAATGACATATCACAATCTATTAAACACTTTAGACATATCCTATTTGCTGACGACTTACAAATATATATCTCTGCACCTACATCGGTATATATTTACGTAACAAATGAAGTTAACAATGACCTAAAATCAATTATTTCATGGACGAAAAGATTTGGACTAAAATTGAACTCATAGAAATCACAGGCAGTTATAATGGAACATCAACGACTTCTAAGTAAATTAAACTTAGATCCTGTTAAAATGAATGAAACTATTATCCCTTACAGTGATACAGTAAAAAATCTAGGAATTTATATGGACAAAAACTTAAGTTGGAATACTCAAATCACACACACATGTAACATATTTTTTTATGAAAATTCACACACTAAAAAGAGTTCGAAATTTCCTTCCGTTGGTTCTTAAGAATTTAGTGCTGTCGCTCTTGATGCCTCATTTTGATTACTGTGACACACTCTACACTGACCTTAATAGGAGACTAACAGACAAACTACAGCGTGTTCATAATGCACGTGTTCGATTTATTTGCAACGTCTGTAGATTTGACCGTATCACATCTTCATTAAATATGCTGTCCTGGGTCCGTCTCAAAGAGCGAAGAACTATTCACTCTCTCACTTTACTCTTCAATATTCTTCAAAACTCTAACCCTAGCTACTTAGCTTCTCGTTTTCAACATTTGTCCTGATATCACGAAATAAATACTCGCTCACAACACCATATCACACTCTCCATTCCTAAACACAGAACATCATTCTACTCTTCATCTTTTACCGTCTCTGCAGCTCATCTCTGGAACTCTCTACCACAACATGTCAGAGACTATCGGACATTGTCTAGTTTCAAAAATAAACTACAATTGCATTTTTTTCAATTCTGATTCCTTTCAGTTATAACCCTTTTCTCTGCGATAGTTTTGTAAATATATATATATATATATATATATATATATATATATATATTTTTTTTCCTTTTTCCTTTTTGTTCTCTTGATCACCAGATGAATTTATTATCATACCCTTTTTATTGTGAATTTTATTTAATTTTCGTATTTTCTTTTCTTTTTTTATTATTTTATTACATTCCATTTTGTTATGTTCTTCCGTGCGTTCTTCATATTAACTATTTGTACTAAATGGGTTGCTTTTACTATATTTCAATGTATTTTACTTTATTTTTTTCTATTATGGTTTTATTTTCATGTTGTTTAGTGTCGATTTATTATGCTATTATCATTACTTTTTTGTAATATGTTAGTATTCTGTTCTTTAACTTTTTGTTAAATTTTTCACTGATTGTATACTTTGTGACCTGGTATAAGAGAAGACCCTATGGCTTTAACTCTGCCAGTATAAATAAAGAATTATTATTATTATTATTATTATTATTATTATTATTATTATTATTATTCTTTTTACCTTGACAAAGAAACTAATTCGAAAAGCAAGTAGAAGATTATTATAAGAGGTTTAATTTCGTACAATATTGAACCGGTTTGGTTTTTTAATAAAAACTACAACTACAAGAATTTCTAACATTCGCTACAGGAATATTGGATTTAATTGTGAATGTACAGCTTAGTATAGAAAAACTTGCGGAACGAACATATCATCGTTGTTCCTGCAATAACTCCTATGTGACATATTTATCGATTTTCAGATTTTTGCTCTATTAAATAACTTAAATAGTGATACAGCAAATAATAACATTTCTTATATGTAACTGTAAGCTATTTCTTTGTTTCGAAAATGTAAGAATTCACAGTCTCCTATGTACGGCTGCCATAGGATGAATGAATGTGTTTTTCCTTCCTACTGAAAACATTTATATTTTGCACATAGGAGTTATTGCAGGAACAACGACAATATTCTATCTTTTAATATGAACAGATCTGCTAGATAAGCATGATTCACACTATAGGCCTACTTCATTCCTTATGTAACTTCACTTCATTCTTAAGTTATCTCGGATCCTAAGCCTGCTAATGACATTAATGGTTATACTTGAGTAATGATAGATATTTTGTTTTAATGATCATATCTATCTTCTCCTGGAAGGTTATTCTCTCTTCTGTTCATATAATGTCAACGTAGTCTGTTTTAAATACAATTATGTATTTAATACACTACATGAATAATATGTTTTCAAATTGTGAATTTGTTCTTATTACTTTCTCATGTTGCTTCTCAGCTTTGACTTCGACAAGAGAACAATGAGATTCTCAATAACAGTGCCTCGACTAGAGTTCCTCGGAACGTATGAGGTCACTGGGAAGCTCTTGACGTTTCCAATATCGGGCAATGGAGATTTTAACAATACACAAAGTAAGTTAAACGCTGGTAATTTGTTCTAACTTTCTAAGCAAAATATTATGCTATGCGAAATAACTACCGGTATTCACTATTCAGAAGAGAAAAATATGCTTAAACATTTCTCATAGCTCTCTTATTTATATCTGAAGTCTTTTCCTCGTTCAAATGTATTTTTTAGGTGGAAACCCAACCTAGTTCTAATAGATATGGAAGTTCAAATATTTGTCCACATAGTGTTGATCGGAGAAAAAAATGATATACTGAGATTTTTCTTGAACCGAGTATGAAAACGATCGATAATGATGATGATGATGATGATCATCATCATCATCATCATCATCATCATCATCATCATCATCATCATCATCATCATCATCATCATCATCATCATCATCATCATCATCATCGGGAAGATCTTTACATTTCCAGTATCGGGCAATGGAAATTTTAACAATAAGCAAAGTAAGTTAAACGCTGATAATTTGTACTAACTTTCTAAGCAAAATATGCTATGTGTAATAACTAACTATACTATTCAGCAGTGGCGAAGCTCTTAAGAAGCTTTTGAGCCTACCCAAAAGATTTCAGGTGTATAAGTTTGCAATAACGATACATCGTAACACTTGGTTGTACCAGAGTCTAGTATATACAGTCACGAAGCTTGAGTTTATGAGGGTACTAGGAACAATAGACTGTGCAGATACTATTTCGCATGGTCTGTAATGAGGCGATAGTAGCGATCCTAGTGGTTAGCAACTATCTATGGATGCATATTTACTACGTATTGAGCTTCGTTACTGTATACACTAGACTGTGGTTGTACTCCGATTCTTTCATATATTAAGTTCACTGTTGGCAGTCATAATATGAAGAGAACAGTGCAAGCAGCAAGGCTTAAAGCATGGCTACGACCTTGACTCGCAAGCTTGAGGGAGGATCAGGGATGGGGTATCGATTCGCGCTATATTGGTGTTCTCTGAATGCGCTACGTTGTTGAGTTTAGTTTCATGAAAACTGCAAGCGTGTGTGTGTGTGTGTGTTTTATATATTAATTTTGTGTAAAATGGCTTATACTGAAATGACATTGAGATAATTATTTGTAGAATTAGAAGAGAAAGCCTTTTCAAGTTGGACGTATGAAACAAAATGTGCTTTCAGTTTTCATAGTATAGGAAATATTCTTGGCTAACAGGGTGCTCTGAGACATATAAATTATATTGTTTTACCTGTATTCTGGTTGGGAGTGAAAATGAGTGGTCATCTTCTTGGGGGGTCTGTATTACATACAATTTTTATAGAAAAGCCGATAAACATCTGCTTTATAAAAAGATACAAGGGAAAGCAGATTTTTCAGCCTATCCAATATTTAGACCTTAGCTTCGCCATTGCTATCCAGAAGAGAAAAACAGATTTAAACGTTTTTTGTAGCTCTCGTATTTGTATCTGAAGTCTTTTCCCCATTCTACTGTATTTTCTTAGGTGGAAACGAAGTCTAGTTCTTACTCATATCAGGGAAGTTCAAGTATTTGTAAGCATAGTGTTGATCGGAAAAAAGTGATATACTGGGATTTATTCTAAACTGAGTATGAAAACGATCGCTATTATTATTATTATTATTATTATTATTATTATTATTATTACTTTTACCATCATCGTTTTGAAGGATGTTTCTCAGATCTATGACAATTTAAATTACAATAATTTGATTGTCGTAATAAATATATTAAAATTACATTTTTGTTACTGAAGCTTATAAATATTCTTCTTATATTTATGATTAATATTCATGATGTTATACAATAAATTTTTAATGGGAGTTCTTGATGTTCTTATGAAGGTTTCCTGGGAAACGTAATGCAACAAAGGTTAGTTCTTATTCCAGATCTCTTGAATTCGTATTAAGATTTTGATATTGTTCTTACTTTCTCATCTTGACTGATTGTTCATGTGGAGGACTCCTGATATGTAATAGCATACAGCTTTCCTTAACCTTTTTATCAGGTAAAGATATGTCTAGTTCTGTGTAGTCTATAATCTTACAATGTTAAACTATTTGTTCCAAAATTAAACATGTTAAGGGTACCCATGAGTGAATTTTGAAGAAGTTCTCTCAAAAATCACAATTTTGTTGTCTTTTTTGACATTACAAAATACTACACATCTCCCTCTATTAAAAATAGCACCACCAATACGGTAGCGCCATTTTTAAAGTCCACACGCCAATTTTAAATTCCAGTTGCGACACGCTCAGTTTTGCACTGTTTTCTTACACTCTAAATTTTCAGCATTTTCGTTCATATAAAATGTTTCTTGCGACGCAGATTTTATGATAGACAGTTCAAAATTGGTATTTAAGTTCACAGATATGTAGTGAATAAAAATTTCTCTGGGTTTTATGGTGAATACAATTTATTATGAAGAAAACCGAATACCTCTTCATGATATGAACGAGCCTTTTGGCCCAGAGCATGCGCAGTGTGGCATTCTTTGACTCAGAGCAGCTCAATAATTCTGTCCCACATTGTACATTTCAGGCAGAACCTCAGTCAGAGATAGTAAATGATGAATTTCTCCTCGGCATAGATATGTAATATTTAAACAGAAAAGAAAAACGAATACATCTTCATGGTATGAACCAGGCTTTTGTCCAGAGCATGCGCAGTGTGACATTCTCTGATTTAGAAAATATTGGAGCTGCTCAAAAATTCTGTCCCAGACTGTACATATCAGGCAGAACCTTAATCTTATATAGTAAATGATGAAAAAGAACAATATTATTTAATATGTGGATTCTTTAAAATGTTTAATATTACAGCAAATGATAAGTTGTAAAGCATATGATGCAATTATATTAAACACTTTGTTTCTTTTGTAGCTGATATTGCCGTCACCTACATCTTGAATTACGATTTGACGAAAATGAAGGACGGAACTAGATATGTTGTTCCTCAGAGCTATGTCATAGACACCAAGCCCGGATATGTAGTAGTAGTATTAGTAGTATTTATTTATTTAACCTGGTAGAGATAAGGCCGTCAGGCCTTCTCTGCCCCTCTACCAGGAGATTCCAACTACAATATCAACAATAAAATTACAATTAGTATTAGATTTACAATTACAATTACAAATAACATTACACTTAGTATTAAATTTACAATTAGAATAAAATTAAAGTACGAAAAGATTACCTGAATAATTAAAGCTAGATAATTTATCATAGAGAAACAACGAATATTTTATATTTACTGAATTACAAATTAAATCTAGAATAACAAAATTTTATAGTGATGAAATTACTGAATATTGAAATATTTTGTGATAGATTAAAGAAACTATTTACAAGTAATCAATTACTGACCAAGTGCCTAGTAAGTTTTCGTTTGAATTCAATTTTATTTCGACAGTCCCTGATGCTAGCAGGTAGCGAATTCCAGAGTCTTGGCAGGGCTATTGTGAAAGAAGATGAGTATGAGGAGGTGCGATGGGATGGTATTGTTAGTATTGTTTCATGACGAGAGCGTGTGTTCAGATTATGGTGGGAAGAAAGGTAAGTGAAGCGAGACGACAGGTACGAAGGAATGGAAGAGTTCAAGATTTCGAAGAGAAAGAGAAGTGAATGTAAATTTCTTTTCTTATCTAGTTTAAGCCAACCTATTGCTTCCAGGGATGGGGTAATATGATCATATTTACGAACATTGCTTACAAAACGTACACACAAATTATGAGCACGTTGAAGTTTCATTTTGTTGTCGCTGGAGAGGTCAGTCAGTAAAATGTCCGCATAGTCGAAATAGGGAAATGCAAGTGTCTGCACAAGGGACTTTTTTAAGCAAGAGGGGAGATGAACATTTATCCTTTTAGCACATGGATAATAGAATATACTTTTCTGCAGGTTTCTGTGATTTGCAGGTCCCAGTTGAGATTATTATCCATGTGAATGCCAAGATTTTTTACTGAAGAACTGAAAGGGATATGCACTGTACTTACTTTAACAGGGGAAATGTCGAGGTGTTTTACAGCGTCGGTTTGCCGTTTGTGTCCTAATATAATTGCTTGTGTCTTTCCAGGATTGATTTTAAGACGGAGTTTCTTTGTCCATGTCACAATCGAGTCAATGTCTTCGTTCAATTTATCTATAGCGTCATTTACTCGGTCTAAGCGGGAAGAGATGTAGCATTGAAGGTCGTCAGCATACAAGTGATAGTTACAATGCCTTACAAGAGATGTAATATCATTGACATATATTGTGAACAACAATGGTCCGAGTACCGACCCCTGTGGTATACCTGATGTTATGTCAAGCCAGGAGGAGCTTCGATTCCCGGATACAACACATTGTTGTCTTTCCCGTAAGTAGGATTCGAACCAACTCACAGCAGTCTCTGACAAATACATATTTCTCAATTTATGGGTGAGCAGGTCAAAATTTACAGAGTTGAAAGCTTTGCTAAGGTCAAGAAGTGTTAGTATTGTTACTTCATTAGAGTCGATTGCTTCACGAACGTCTTCGGTCACTTTAAATAGAGCAGTGCTTGTGTTGTGTCCAGCTCTGAAACCTGACTGATACTTGTCGAATAGTTTGTGTTCGTTCATGTAGGTAGTAATTTGTCTGTGTACGATTCTTTCCAGTGCTTTTGAAATGGCTGGCAGGATACTGATTGGTCTATAGTCGTTCGGGTCGGTGGGAACTTTGACTTTTGGAAGAGGAAGAACGAAAGCTTGCTTCCATATTTTAGGAAAAGTTGAAGTGATTAAGGAACTATTGAATATATGTGCAATCGTAGGTATTACTATCTCTTGTATTTTCTGTATAAGTATTATGCTAATGTTGTCCGGCCCTTGGGCTTTTGTCTTGATGCGTCGGATGGCTTTCATTACGTCAATGGGAGTGACGTCGGTAAAATAGAATTTGTCTCGAGTTGGGGGAACTGAGTCAGCCAAAACTGTGTCTTGTTTCGTTGTCTCGTTCAAGCTCGGGTCCTTTACAAAGTGTTCGTTCAAGCGGTCAAGTGGGATGGAAATGTCTGCTTGTTCACTAGCCCTTCCAAGTCCAATAACCTTCAGATTTTTCCATAATTCGGAAGGGGTTGTGTTGGGTTCTATAAGTTTGTAGGAGTATTTCAGTTTAGCGTTTCTTATTAGTTGAGTCGTTCTATTTCTTAGGTGTTTATAGGAGTTAAAATATTCGTCGTTTTTGTTGCGGGTGTATTTTCTATAAGCTAAGTCGCGTTCGGACATCAGACTACATATTTCAGTCGTCATCCAAGGGGCTGGGTTTCTTCTGGTACGTTTGGTCTTTAATGGTGCGTGTTTGTCATAAAGTTGAAGTATTAACGTATTGAATAAGTCTACTTTCTCGTCTACAGTTCGTAATGTCCAGATCATGTGCCATGGAAGTTGTGCAGCGTCTTCTTTCAGTGCAATGTTATCTATTCTTTTAATATCCCTGTAAGTAATTACTCTGGGAGCCGATTTAGGACACTGCAGATTAAATGATAGATAAATGATATCATGCCGTGATAGTCCTGGTGCAGGCAACTGTCCATGCATCAGTATTTTGTCAACATTGTTAGTAATTATCAAGTCCAGTAATGTGTCAGTACCTTCCGTATGATGTGTGGGAGCTAGGGGTAGGATTACCATATCAAGGCACTGAAAGAATGATTGAAGTCTTTTAGTCGTACTAGAATGTGAGTCAAGTAAGTTTGAATTGAAGTCACCCATGATTATAACGTTCTCATATTGCGGCGTTACGTTTAGTAAGGCGGTTTCGAAATCATCTACGTCGTATATATGTGGGGGTTTATATACGACACACACTAGACATTTTGTGAATAAGGTGCAAATTTCAATGAACATGAACTCGGGTTTGGCAGAGTACTGGCTTGGAGAATTATGAATAATTTTAGGTCGCAAATCGGATCTAATATAACCAGCCACCCCCATGTAATTCAAGAGTTGACGAATTTATTTAACGGAAATAAATTATTAGGTAACTTGTGGTTTAACCTGCTTTTCTCTTAATTTATGCTCTTCAGTACCACATTTCGAATGGTCTCTGCATGTCTGTCCCTTTACACTAATTTATCTTAAATAAACTGTTGGATGGATGTTTCGTAAATTTAATATCTACGAGCGAATTCAATGAGAAGTGATGCAGACGGATATAATACCACAATTTCAATAATAATAGAGAGTTTAAATCAGATTAAAAATCGTAATTACCTCAATATCAGGTTCAGCTAAAATATTATTTATGATTTTGTTTCCTGTATGCAGAGTGTAAAGGGTATAAGTCCATTATTTAACTGATGATTGTTCATGTCATAAGGAAGAAAAAAGTCCTCACAATTTTTTTTCTATTTTCAATATTTAACTAATTATTAACGTTTACAATATTAGGTGTTTGGTAACGTTGCTGAATGGGGAGAAGGGAGTTTACAAGTACAAGGTACAGCTCAAGCGGATACAGACATACCGGTACAAAACAGATGCTCTGTTCTAATGCAGGGGCGGACCGTTGTTTAGCCTACATAAAACGAACAGCAAATACAAACTTTCAATCTCATTAATAGAACTTTATGGTAAATTACCATTTTATTTAATAATATTGGCAATATGGGCCCATTCTTTTATTGTACGTCTAAAAAATAAACAATAATTGTTTACTACTCAAAATCACACGAATGTTTTTAAACCCAACATTTTAATCTCGCCCGCTTCCATAAAGCAGTAGCATTTTAAAAGAAATTTCTGTTTGTGTGATTTGCGAAACGAGGTAAGAGACTCCTAGTTTGTAATCGTTGAGAAACCGATACAAAAGTTCGCCGATTAGGTTACCTTCATTGAGGAAAACATTGACGGTACATCCTCTTGCCTCATTTGAATTACAACGACTTTCTCCATAAATTAATAACATATGATATTCCTAAACTGTGAATGACATTGTAAATTGTTTATCGAATACATGGTACTGAACTGTCATCCACTGGACAGGGAGCTTGAACTCAACTGACATGTATGTATGTATGTATGTATGTATGTATGTATGTATGTATGTATGTATGTATGTATGTATGTATGTATGTATGTATGTATGTATGTATGTATGTAATGCCTTGGGTTATTTACGTTTAAAATTACAATATTCCTGATAATTATCTTACATGTTTCCATAATATGAAAATAAGTACATCTTATCTTTGCCAATTTTTATCATTTATAGCCTACCTAAAAAAAAATTTGAAATATCTACATTGTATCCAAAGTGAGCCATATGTACAATTTTATTATTCTTTTACCCTTAGATTATATTTGTTTGTAAGATCGACTACCTGAATTTTATATCTGCTTAACCATCTGTTTTCTTATATTCTATATTTACAGTTTGTTTATCTTATTGCTATTTTATAATTGATTCCATTACTGTGTATCTACAAGTTAATTGAGTATACATATTTACAAAATGATCTCAAATGAAATGTTATGACAAAATGTACAATTTGATATTTACAATTGGGATCATATAATAAATACATACAGTACGTTTGTGACGCTATTTATAGAATACAATTGTTTTTGGAATACTTATTATTTTATTGTTCTGTTTTTTGGAGAGTTATTATGTGCTGAGTTATTTAGTGATGGTGTGATGGTTTGTTTTAGATGTTCATGGATTGAATATATTTCCGAAATGCTCGTAGGTGCCTGGATGTTAATTGCTGATTAGTGACTGGCCAGGTTCCTCCATTTTGTGATATCTCTTTTATGAGGATGGTTCTTTGATTTGTCATATTGGGACATTCGTAGATTAGGTGGTTCACCGTTTATGGTCCTCTGTGGCATGTGCAGGCTGGATCATCTTTGAGATGGAAGCGGTGTAAGTATGAATTGGTTTTCTCGTAACCTGTCACAATGGCAGTGAATTCCGGCGTTACCGGGAGTTTTGTTTTTAATCTGTCCATGACGGAAGGGAAAAATGCTTTGCTCAGCGCTCCTTTTGTGGTATTATTCCAACATTCTTGCCATTTCTGAAATCCTAATCGTGATATTTCTGATTTGATTGTCGATTTTGGGATTTTCTTGTATATTACTTCACCTCCCGTGGATGCTGCTTTTGCCAGTCTGTCAGCGAGTTCGTTTCCATACAAGCCAGCATGGGCCTTAACCCAGCCAAAATGGATTGTCCAGTTTCTCTGTTGTAGTGCAGAAAGAGTATTATGAATGTGAACTATTAGTGTGTTGTGCTTTGTGTTTCTCTTCAGCAAGGATATTGTGATGTTGCTGTCAGTATACACAGCTGCCACTCGCTCTTCATCCGGTATCTTCTCCATTCTCTGTAGTTCCTGTAGTGCTTTCCAGATCGCAACTTGCTCGGCCTGATTGTTAGAGCATCTTGCATGTAATCTGTACTTCAACTGGCGTATGTATGTATGTATGTATGTATGTATGTATGTATGTATGTATGTATGTATGTATGTATGTATGTATGTATGTATGTATGTATGTATGTATGTATGTATGTATGTCTTTATGTATGTCTTTATGTATGTCTTTATGTATGTCTGTATGTCTGTCTGTCTGTATGTCTGTATGTCTGTGCAGAGTACTGCCTGCTGAACACATTGTCACGTCTCTCACACCAGAATATTAACAACTTTATGCATGCAATTTTATTTAAATTCACGAAAATGTAATAGAACACACAAATATGTACTTAATCTAATATTAACTCTTTGCTAGTTATACCTACTGATGTGATTGTTTTCGTAATTTTACTTACGATATAAGCAATGTAACGCGAAAAAAATAAGAGTTTTGACCCTATGTTGTATGGACTTTTTTTAATCCTGAAGACCGTCCCCGACGACTGTGAAAAGAAGGGCACTTATACCCATTACACCCTGTATAATCATGTAATAATTAAAATTGAATAACTATGTTTAAATTTTTTATATACATAATTGCATATCTAAGGAAGATCCGCGGAAGAATTTTATTGCTTTAAGTTACGTATATGAATTAATTTGATGAAAGTAACAGAGATTTTACAGGAAACAGAACAAAAGGAATATTTTTATATAATATTATCGGTGTTAAGAATTATCCTTCCTCCTGAAAAATGCTTATTATAATATTATTAGGTGTTAAAGATAGAATTGCAGATGGTTGACATTATTTTTAAAATGTATTTTACAGGTAATACACTAAACGCTTTCACCAACGAAAATTGGAGAGATGTTTACAACGAAGTTGGTAAACCTATATATAAAGCTTTGGGACTTGTAGTTTACAACATCTTCCTGGAGGTCACAAAGAAAGTTCCATATGAAGAATTCTTCTCGGACGCCAATTGATGTTTCAATCCTTATTATGCAATCGAATGAGCATTAGATATTTAAATTGCTTATTGTTGAATGCGAAGTTGACATAGTATTTCATAAAATAAAGTAGTAATACATTAAAATTTTAAATTAAAACCAATTTTACCAGCAAAGCATTTTGACAAAGTATCATTAAATTTTTGTCTCATTACTCCACAATGTTATACATAGGAAGAATATAAGCAGATTACAAGACAGAGATTATATAGCAAAAATATACTACAGTATTTAACAAACAGACATAAAAGGTTAAACGAGGCGTGCACCATTGGCCTTAAAAATTTAGTGAAATTACTTTTTTTATATCTCAGCTACTATAAACGCTAAACGAACGAACCTTTTCATGTTTAATACACACACGTTACACTTTATAAAACACTATTCAGAATATTAAAATAGCTTTCAATTACCTGTAAAACTAATATCAAATGTACACATTTTTTACAATCGTGAAGTATTTACATAATAAAATATACAATTAAATATATCCAAGATTATTTTACAGGTTATTCTAAGATCTACATAAATAACATAGTCTTGTATCTTTAACCTATTCCTTTAGGAAATATTTTTTTTTTACCCGACAGAGTTAATGCCATTTAAGACAAATACGTTTGTATTCATTGTAAATCTGGTTGAATGGAAGAGAATGTCTTAACTCTGTCAGGTAATAATAATAATAATAATAATAATAATAATAATAATAATAATATTGTTACTATTTTTTTACCTGACAGAGTTAAGGCCTTCTCTTCCACTCAACCAGATATACAATTAATACAATTATTAATTTTAATAATAATAATAATAATAATAATAATATTATTATTATTATTATTATTATTATTATTATTATTATTATTATTATTATTAGATGAAATCTTACGGCAGCATGGCTGTTCCGTCAGTTTTTATTTGATACATGATGCTAGATGGATGAATGTCTTGTAATTTTACACAATGTTAATGTTAAACAATGCCTTGCAAACTTCTCCAACTAAAACCACGTTTGCATTTTCTTTCGTTTCACCTCGGCAGAATGGGTTTATCCTTTCGCTAACGATGTTTCTAGTTGACCATGGTCCTTATGATATTTTTGCTTCCTTAAGTTGATAAACCGCAAAACTGCACGCATTGCATTATTCACCTGACATAATTAGGAACATTAAATCCAGACATTTGAGATGGGGAGGGCATATAGCTCGTATGAGCGAATCAAGAAATAGACCTACATAAATTTCGATTCGAAAAATTCTGACGTATTCTCCAATTAATCATATAGGGTGAATATTGAAATACATTCAGAGTGTTAGCTGGGGGGTTGGAGGAAAAAAGACCTTTGGGAAGATAGAGACATAGATGGGAGGATAATAATAAAATGGATTTGAGGGAGATAGGATATGATTGTAGAGACTGGATTAATCTTGCTCAGGATAGATACTGATGGCAGGCTTATTTGAGGATGGCATTGAACCTCCAGGCACCTTAAACGCCGTAAGTAAGTGAAGTTGATAAACAATATGATTGATCAATGCGGAAAATAATTTTATGGCCGCTGAGTGTTTTTCTTAAAAGACCAGGTATTTTCTCTAGACCAAAAGTAAAACAAGAACGCGTTCATAATTGTGTACTTAATGCTTTAGCGAACATTGCACCGAAATTTGCTTTCATTGATTTATTTCGTTGTGATAACCTGCTATAATATCTTAATTTCTGTATTATTTTAGTGCATTCAAAACACCACCTTTTACTCCGTAAACCTTGCTTATTCGCTTATTTAGGAATATAGTCGCGAATTTTACTACCAACATTTCAATTATCTTTTGTTTCACACAGCTCGGTACTGCCCAGTGAGTAGTGGCCAGCGTAGTCGCATTGCTCTAGGATCCATTTTATCCAATTGTTCCACGACTGATTATGTTGCAAGACGATTCAGAATTGGAATCAGAAATCCAATGCTCACTCATTTCCTTCACTCCACGAGTACCAGCAACGGAATCCATAATCATTAATCAATCAAGGGAACAATAAATAAAATTCTCAAACACAAGAAATAATGACTTAAAATCAAACCCTTTCTACGCCGGTATATCATTCAAACTACGTATATTAACACAAATATACAATAAAATTACACACGTACCAACCGAACCACAAGAATTCACAGCCATCTAAATAAATTAATTCACCAACAATCGATATAAAACGCTCAATACTTAGCCAACGTATTATATTCTCAAAATCACTACATATATTCTATAGTCAGATAGACCCAATCATTATTTAGGGAGGGGGGAAGTTAGATGGTGAGATCATCGCCCTCCAGAACTACCTTATTTTCTACTTAAAATGCAATAAATTTATATTTACTAAATTGTGAGATATTTAAACGATTCTAGTCTAGTATTCTGGTTAGACTCAGAAATGCTTCAATTTTAATTTTTTTTTTAATTTTTTACCAAACGTTAAATTTTTATTTTACTTATGAATTAATATGAAATCTACACATCTTTAGCGTATCCAGCGATTAAATTAAAAATAAACTAAGGTATTCCGTGTCAATATCAAACTACCTAACCTTGTTGTAGAGTGGGCCTAATTATTACAAATCTATCTCACATTCTATCTCTACCTAACCATGCCCGCGCTAAGTATCGGAGAAGTGGCTGTGTTTGACGATTCACCCGCAACCTAACTTGGCTATTCTGCATTAAAACAACTTACCAATTATAGGTGTAGTGGTGAATACAGGTAACCGACTGCCCTCGAAACTTGTTAAACCTGTTCTGGTGCACAGAATAAGCTCGCTTGAAGAGGAACTCCGATAAATAAACGCTGTACTTCTCTTTCCTTTGTAGAGCGAACTTTTGTCCTAACTTCATCAATTTCCACAATTATTACATTCACTGCCCAAACTTTCCAACCCTAACATTTCTTCACTAAGTGAACCACAGTATGACTACTTAAACTCAACTACCATTTTATAAAAAAAATCTTAGCAGGTTGGATCACAAGCAGCAAGTACATAAAACGGAAACAGACTTCTTTGATATTTACTGAACTCTTGACTAAAAAATGTACCATGAAACAACTATAAAACACACACTTTTTGACATTAAAAACAATTCCAATCTGTTTTGAAACATTTCCACTACATACAAAAGTCTATGATTAATTTTAAAACGCACGCAATCCTTCTACACTAAATCTTACGATATATACTTCCTTCGTAATACATCAATAACATGCAACATGATACTCGCGCAACGAAGACACGACTTCGAGTGACCGACAAACCTCTTAAATCAAACCCCTTTTCTTCATCAATAACAGAACACACCCCATACTAAGTCATAATATGAGCTAACAAGAACGAATCTTACATTGTGGGAAATTTAAATCGTAAATAATTAGTTTGTATAGACATAGATACAGTAAGTGCCTGTATTGCGTGCTCCAAGAACCCACACATTTCCTTAAGAGCGATGATTGTACTTTATCTTGTTAAAAAGTGAATCTTGTTGAATTGGTATTGCGTACTTTGAAATCTCTAATATAGAACCCAATATAAAATTAATTACAATATGTTCTCTTAATTTCCCCAAGATATAAACCATATCATCGTTCTGAGTTTATAAATTAATGGTAAAAATAATTGGATTTCGCTTCAAAATCCGACAAGTACAGGATGGACACAAAGTCTCGATCCACTTTTGAGTAAACGTAGGAATATCTTTGTTGTTTCAGACTAATCTATTAGTACGCTGAGTGTTGAAGAAGGGTGACAATTGTAAATGCTCGATTGCGCGTTTCAACATATTATGCAGAGGTGCAACAACAGTTTACACGTAAATTGCGAAAATCGGCGCCAACACAAGCAAACATCCGACTCCTTATCAATAAATTTCAAATGACAGGAAATGTTGCCGATGAGCACATCCTGGTTGACCTTATATGCCCGAGCAGATTGTGGAACATATTCGAGAAGTCATCGAGAGGAGCCCTCAAGCATCGAGTCGTCGTTAAAGTAAATAGCTAGATATGCCAAGATCAACTGTTTTGAAGTTCACACCAAAAAGCAACTTATCACATTTAGATGTTGCACAAACTAGACGATGAAGATTATGCAGCTCGTAGGCAGTGTGTTATGATTTAATTGAGGCCAAGTCCAAAAGTAAATGTAGGCCTATGACTTGGGTTCACAAAAACCACTGTTTATGGTCCTTTCATGTTCCTAGAAGCTACCATTACAGGAAAAACTTACCTGGACATGCGGGAATAATTTCCCGAGCCATAGTTACAGCAAGATGACATTGTTGACACCGTAATCCTTCAGCAAGATCAAGCAATCTCTCATTTTGTATTAGTTGTGACACTATATCTCAACCAACGCTTTCCCAACTAGTGAATAGACAGAAGTTCAACACAAGTATGGCCATGGTCATCACGTTCACCTGATTTGACGTCCTTAAGACTTTTTTTGCTTTAGGGTTATCAAGTCAGGAGTGTACAAAATCAAAGTAAGAAATCTACAGGGACTGAAGAATCGAATTCCAGAAGCATCTGCAGCGAACTCTGGCGACAGGCTTATGAATGTCTTTAGGGCTTCAATCAAACGTTGGACACAATGCTGTGAAATGGATGGAAGCTTCATACCGAACCGAACAGGACAGGTGAGACTCGGAAGGAACGAACTTTCTCGGACCTTCCGAATAGAAGCTGGAGTCCCCCAAGGCAGTGTCATATCTCCCACTCTGTATAACATCTATGTGGCAGATATTCCCCTCCCTAATAACCCGCTAGTAGGACTGGCACAATATGCAGACGACGTCGCATATTGGGCAACACACCCCCGACTCCCCTCCGCTAGGAAGTTACTAAACGCAACACTCAGGCAGTATCTAAATTGGACCAACACGTGGCGGATCACAGTCAACACAGACAAAACACAGACAAAACACAGATATGCGTCTTCCGCCCAAAACTCCGGACTCGGGTCCTCCAGAACAACCCAATCACAATAGCCAACACTCAACTTCCACTCCAGCGGAATCTCACATACCTAGGAATACCCCTCACCTCCAAACTCTCCTGGACCGAAGTAGCTAAAGAAACCTGGAGGAAATATAACGCAGCCACCAGAGCAATGAGCTACCTAAGTGGCATCAATCGACCCGGTTGTATAACCGAAACACTCCTCCACCTATACAAAGCATTGGTTAGATCCCTATGCATACATCCCTCCATTTTCCTCACACAAGCCCCTTCAACGACCCAATCGAAATTTGAAGCACGCGAAAGAAGAATTCTCCGCCAAATCTTCCACCTGCACAGACGCACCAGAAATAACACAGTTTACACTACGACAAAAACAAAGCCACTCTTCACACACCTAAACAACATAAACAGGAAATACACACATTCGGCAGTAAATCGCGTATATACACAACACATCTTCGCAAATCCCCCGAACACAAACAACAGAACAACACTGGAGAAACTCCTCTACAACGACCACCATCCCCCACCACCAAACTAAAACACAAACAAAACCGCAAACACTGTTGGAAATTTGAATACTGTCTGAGAGGACACACGACAGCAACAGAGAGGCAGATGAATAAAATAACACCACACCATGAAAGTCTCCATAACGATTCAGACGCTTCTGCCACCGGAAGGGGAAACTTAAAAATGTATGTATGTATGCACAGTGTTCTGTCCAAGAGCAGGTCTTTAACTGCAAACCCAGCATTTCCCTTTCTTGCTTTCCTCTTAATCTCCCCATATAATACTTTAATGCTGTCTATCAACTGATATCTTTTACCCCGAACTCTTGTCCCGTTCACCATTCCTTAAGCATCCCAAATTAACAAATTAGGCCTACACCAAAATAATTAAAACAAAAAAAGTAAAAAATAAAATAAAATAAATAAAAAGCCAATCACCGCACTCACACACCTACTGGCACTTATGCCAGAAATAGTGTATAAGTATGTAAATATATATTTATTATTATTTATGTACAATGGCTGGAGAGGGCATCCTGCGCGTATAAGACCCTAAAACGACCTCTGGCTCAAAGCCAGTAAAGTCAATAAACATCACATCACAGTCATGTTAAAATACAATGAATTACATATGTACACCATAGAAATAGCCTTATATACAGTTCATGTCCGAATAACCATTATTTCATTAAAATGAATAGAGACTTTATGTCTA